>NC_041347.1:24215207-24337707 GCF_004354835.1 Perca flavescens
ATCCTACCTTGTCTAACTGAAGAGCCTAGTTTTAACACACACACACACACACACACACACACACACACACACACACACACACACACACACACACACACACACACACACACACACACACACAATTTGGATGAAAGCAGCTGACTGCAAGAGGAAATGCATAGGGAGAGAAACCTGTCTCTCAATGGCACTATGTTACTTGATACACCCACTCAAAACGTCAACTGTTTGGTTGCACCTCCTCATTTATACATTCACATTACCGGGTACGAAGCCATTCACATACATTCACAGGTCAATTGCTGTTTGTAACATAACCTTAATGAGAAGTGGTTTTCGGTATAACAAAACACTCAAGTTGTTGATCATTTAGTTCGCCCATACATCTATTCAATAGTGTGTTTGTGGGCGCACACGTGTTATTTGTGTCAGTGTGTAGGTGTGTGTGTGCAAGATCATACATTATGTGGAGTGTTTTAACACCGTCATGATTAGTGCAGTTATGTGTTGTCAAGTGGGAGGAATCACTTCCATTTCAAAACAAGCGCAAACATAATGATGTTTAGACACACAAACACACACACACACACAAACACACACACACACACACACACATACACACACACACACACACACACACACACACACACACACACACACACACACACACACACACACACACCAACGACGACAATGCATCCCACAGAGGGATTTTTGAGAGGTAAATGCTCACCTGACAAATAATACAGACAAGCCTTAACACAAGTGTGTGTGTGTTTGTGCAACCAGCTCACATCTCCGTTTTACATCATCTTTATGAGCACAAACTTGACTGACACACACACACACACACACACACACACACACACAGTCACCTCTCATTCCTGTTAGTTAATCCTCCCTCCCTCCAGCTGTGCAATCATAATTTAAAGGTGTTGTCTGTATAATTTCTGTGGATTATGTGATTAGGAAGCTATTGTGGCAGATTAATGTGTGAATGAGGTTAACCCATGATGAAATGGCTTTTGTCAGCCTGTGTCCTCTGCAGCCTATTGTAATGCTCTGTCCTTGTCCTGTGTGTGTGTGTGTGTGTGTGTGTGTGTGTGTGTGTGTGGAACACAGAGAGACAGGTGGAGGCCAAAGCCTTCTAATCTTTAAGCCACCGTATTTATTTATGATCATATGTCTCGATTTATTTTGTTAATGTGTTGGGTGTTAGTCCGGTTTAACCCTCACCTCACTTAAACTCTCCTCTCCTCATCCCTTTTCCTTCTTCCTTCCTCCTCCTCTTTTTCGACTCTCCACATTAACTCTGCGGAGAGAGACTGGGTGACATGGACACAGCTCAGAGCAAGAGCTGTTGTTGGATCTAGATGGAACTCTGAAGAGAGGAGGCATGGCTGTGGCAGAGCCTGGAGCCAGCTGTCACAAATAGAACATTTAATAGTGTCTCTCTTTCTCTCTGTCTCTCTGGAGCTGGTCTGCTGTCGGCTCAGGTCATTCCAGATAGGACTCTATCTTAGGATGATCTCACTGACAGCACCCACTTTAGACTAATCACTCCATTTAGACTGGAGTGGCCCTGAGGTGGGAGGGAGAGAGAGGAAGAGAGAGAGGAAAAGAGAGGCAGAAAGAGAGAGAGATGACAGAGGTGAACAGTTACTACCCCGCAGGAGGAGAAGGAAATGAGGGAAGATCCGAGCGAGGGCCACAAATCGTTGAGAGAGAGAGAGAGAGAGAGAGAGAGAGAGAGAGAGAGAGAGAGAAATATGCCAGACTGATTCTGAGAGAGAAAGAGAAAAAGAGAGATGGCAAGCAAGTTTATTTTAGGAGCCGCCTGTGAAGCATAATAATTGTTCGTTTATGTGTGTGCACATGTCTTTAAAGTTGAACAGTCACCTAGATTGTGTCCGTCATCTCTGTGTTTCTCGCCATCGCTGCTGATGGTAGCTTTCTAAATCTAAATAAACAGATTTTGTGTTGACTGATGGCCATTTTCTCAGTTTTAAAAACTACCAAACCCAACTTTGGGTGGGGTTAAGAATGGAGACGTCATTACCAGAGCCAGTAAATTGCCCACACAAAATTGCGCCTAGTGATTGACTCGGCTATTCAAGCGCACATTACGTCATTCGTATTCGTCATTACGTTCATCTGAAAACCATGTCCACCGGAGGGGAAAACAATCGGCGCCACAATATGCAACTAAGGGCTGAAATGCAAACAAAGTGCCTGAAGCTAAACACATTACATTTAAGCATATAAAAGGATTATTTTAGCACCCATTGTCTACTAGAGAGGACAAGTTAGCTGTTTTTCAAGCTAATATGTGTTTGCAAGCTAAGGCACTTGCAAACATAAAGCTGCATAGCTTTTCGGATTTATTCACATTCCACTATAACACAAGTTGCATACTGTCAAAATGATTTAGCTTAACTTACAGAAATATAGTTATCCCAAAACTATAATTTGAATATTTTACTTGGTAACAACATGTTTGCTGCAAACGTAAAAGGCATAATGTTAGGTGAGGATCCCAGTCTTCCCATTCTTCCTGCTATTTCCATGTCTGTATCCACTTTTGTCTTCCTAGTAGCTCCTTTTTATTTTGGTTCGACAGCTTATAAAAACTCAGTTATGGGTTCTTTATTATGTTGGCACACAGCAGCTTTTCGGCATTTTTCTGTTGTTTGCTGGCAGACAGAATTGATGAGGAGGCACCTTCACGCAAGACGAGTCAATGGAGAGCAGAGAGTTGTTTTCCCTTCCGGTGGGGCTGGACTTAAATGTGCTCTGTCTCTATACAGGTTGTCGTAAATCAATTTTAAAGGGAAAACAGCTCTTAAATGGGCATATTTCTCCAGTTTACATAACAAATATTAAGTTAACTGCTCCTAGCAACCACTACTGAAGTATGATGTCGACCACATGGACACTTCATAACTGTTTGGTTTATGGCAAACATGAATTCAGACTGAGTACTAAAGTGAAAACACAAAAGTAATACTTATTATGAGGCTGATAGGGCCACACAATAAACTTCCTTTTTAAGAATATGAAGTATATAACAGATAATACAATATTAGACAAAATATGAATCTTCTTTTTAAAAAATCCCAAAGGAAACATTTTAATTAGTTCTTCATGTGCTTATTGCAAACAAACCTGTGGTTTCACTACATGTCTCAAACATAAATTGGCTATCAAAGAGGATCACATTGTTTTCCTTGGATTTTCTGACCAGTTTTGATTGAGCTGTAACCATATATCCATTGTTAAGGCACTTTTATTAATAATAATATCAATGAAACAACAATTCTATGACATTGTCAGCGCCAGTTTGTACATACAGTGTCACTGTATGGAAAGTATTTATGTTCCAATGATTTATTCTGTAGCTATTAAGTCAACAAGACCTACCTTCAACATGGTGTTTCAACAGAACTTGAAATAGCTACAGAATATTTGCACATGCACTGACTATTGAAAGTACACTGTGATCCCTGATGGCACTGTCTATTCACTGAAGCCCAGTGTGTGTTTGTGCATGTATGAGGTCTTTTTACTGTATGCCAGCTAATGTACAATAGCTCCCTCTCTCCCATGTGTGCCTCCCGTCCCATCTCTCCTTGGCCAGATAACCTCCACATGTCACTCCTCGTTCTCCGCCTCTTCTCTCCCATTCTTCCATCTCTCTTTCCATCCGTTCATCCCTGGGTGTCCCTATTCATCCAGAGTGATAGTTGGTCTGACTTGCCGTTGCCTTTCAATGTGGGGGAACACACACACACACACACACACACACACACACACACACACACACACACACACACACACACACACACACACACACACACACACACACACACACACACACACACACACACAGACTTTGTGTTCACCAGCCATTTACCTGACTCAATGCTTCTATTCTCTGGCTCCAAATTGACCGTTGGCTGGACAGATGGTTGGATGACCTATGGTGGTCCGTCTCTCTTTCGCTCACTCTCTATCACATAAAAACACACACACACACACACACACACACACACACACATATATACTAAAGATATACCGATAGCCCTTCTCCCAGAACTGTGTTTTCAGAATGCTTTCTTTTTTTCTACTTTTTATGACTACCTTCTCTCTGTCTCTGCCATCAGTAAAAAATGCACAGCTTCAATTTAGTTTCAGAGTTTCTTTGTCAGTACATAAGATATGTGCGATCATTTCCTTTTGCATTATGTCAAAGTTACAACTTTATTGGCCAAGTTTGTTGACACATACAAGGAATTTGACTCCGGTTCTCATTAGCTCTCAATATATTTATACACAGTACAAAAAACAAATCTTTAGGAAGATACCAATATGAACATACAGCTAAATAAAAGTAAGCAAAACTAATCATAAAAGAATTAAAGTATTAAATTGATTAGAGCTACAACCACTGATTGCAACAGATTCAGTTAATTGTCAGTGATTCTGCCGATTAATTGTTTGGTAATCAGAATGTCAGAAAATAGTGAAAAATGGCCTTCATAATTTCCCTAAGCCTAACCTTATATTTTTAAATGTATTTTTTGTCTATTCTACAATCAAAAACACCACACAACAACACAATGATGAACAGCAGCAAACCCTTATATTCGACAAGCTGTAACCAGGGAATGTTTGGCATGTTTGCTTGAAAAATAATTGAAATGAGCAACAGATTATCAAAATAGTGACAGATTATTTAATAATTATTAATTAATAATTTATTATTTGACTCATTGTTTAGCGCTAAAATAGACATAAAAAAACAGCTGGACAACAAACATACATGGCTCTACATGTATGTATGTGTGTGTATATATGTGTGTGTGTGTGTGTGTGTATGTATGTATGTATGTGTGTGTGTGTGTGTATATATATATATATATATATGTGTGTGTGTGTGTGTGTGTATATGTGTGTGTGTGTGTGTGTGTGTGTATATGTACAGCATCTCTGATATACCTATGAAAGGTCTGGCTTCAACATGGCATGCATCTGCTGAGCTCTTGTATCATACATAACTGTGGCTTTGTCAACAGTCTGCGAGGCCAGATCTTTTCCATCTGAGGTTAATCCTACAGAGAGAGAGGGTTCCCAAACCTGAATATTACCGCAGCTCAAACCTCCTCACAGTCAGACGCCACTACTCACATCTCACACCTTCACACAGAGGGGTTTGCATGTCAAGATAAGTGGAAAAGGTAAAGGGAAACAAACACTCCTGTGCTGTACACTGAATGGCAAATGCACACACGCACGCACACATAAACCTTATAAACACTTATTCATGCACACAGATAGACCCAAACCGTAGAAAGACACACACATACAGTACAGTATGATCACAGACCGATGCGTACACACACACACACACACACACACACACACACACACACACACACACACACACACACACACACACACACACACACACACACACACACACACACACACACACACACACACTCATGCACAGACACACACACACACACACACACACACACACACACACTCACACACACACACACACACACACTCATGCACAGACACACACTGGCAGTGGAGCTCATCTGTGTGGTATCTGCTCTCCTCTCTCTGCAGTAGGCAGATAAGTGCCATAGTCAAACCAGCGAGGGAGAAACACTGTACTAGATGGGCCCTGTAGCTACACTCTGTACTCCCTGCGATGGCTCTGTGCGTGTTTGTGTAGGGACTGAAGTAGAAATGTATTTTGAAATGTACAGAAATCCTTATTCCTGACTTTAAGTCAAATGTTCATGTAAACTTTAAACTAGTATTGCCATTAAAACAGAAAACTACTTGTTAGTGTTGAGTTAATTATTTACAACTGTACATACTTACTGGATATATTTACCGAGAAAGAAAGTATTGAGGATTAAACCGATTGTGGTCTGTAAATACCACAAGGTACAGTATTTGTTGTTAGGAGGTTCCTTCTTGAGCTTGTTTTGTGTTTTAGCATTACTTACCTGTTGCTACAACCCTCTATCTTATTCCCAACATAACTCCATATCTTTGGATCACCATACACACTTCTAATGAACACTAGGTACCGTTGTGGCCGAAAATATTGGCACCTTTGTATTTTTATTTAAATAACACACTTTTTCTTCAAGAAAATTGTGATTTACCTTGAACCCACATGTGGTGAGTCACAGGTGCCTGCAGTCTAATAATCGCTCATTCAACCAGTGTGAAGAAAGAAGAATTACAGAATTGTCTGAGTAGGTCAGACAGAAGATCGTAACCAAGCATGGACAATCTCAAGGCTACAAGTCAATTTTCAGAGACCTTGCCGTTCTTGTATCAGCCGTTTAACCTTTAAGGCCCATGGTAGTGTAGCCAATGTCCCTGGAAGAGGACGCAAGAGAAAAGTTGACCATTATTGGAATGATGGAGGAAAGACCTGGGAGAACTGCATAACCGATTCAAACTAACCGTTAGACACAATGTACAACCGTTTCAACTGGCACCATCCATCGCCAACTAGATAAAAGGGGGTTCTATGGTAGGAGACCCAGGAGGACCCCATTGTTGAGAGACAAAAGAAAGCTGGGCTGAATTTTTGCAAAGATGCAAGCCAAAACTCCTCTGGCTCTGGGTGAATGTCCTGTGGACAGATGAGCCCAAATTAGAGATGTTTACACAAAAGAAATTAAGCCTTCAAAGAAAATAACACTGTACCAACAGTTAAACATTGAGGAGGTTCACTGATGTTTTGGGGTTGCTTTGCAGCCTCTGCCACTGGGTGCCTTGAATCTGTGCAAGGCATCTTAAAATCGTGACATTACCAAGGTATTTTGGAGCGCAATGTTTCACCCTGTGTCACAAAGCTCTGTCAAAGGTCATGGGTCCTTCAGCAGGACAATGACCCCAAACTCACACCAAAAAGCACCCAGGAATGGTTCAAAATAAAACGCTGGACTGTTCTAAAGTGCCCAGCAATGAGTCCAGATCTAAATCCCATTAAACCCCTCTGGAGATATCTGAAAACAGCAGTTGGAAGAAGGCACCCTTCAAATCTGAGAGAATTGGAGCGGTTTGCAAAGAGAAGAGTGGGCCGAACTGCCAGTAGAGAGGTGTATGAATCTCATTGAAGTCTATAGGAAGCACTTGATAGCAGTTTTTTTTTTCTGTCAAAGGCTGTGCTACCACATATTAAATCTAGAGTGTCAATAATTTTATCAACACCATTTATTATTTATTTTATTATTTAAAAGCTTATGTTAAGTTCTGAATTATTACAAAGTTACTGTACTGTTAACAGTGAAATAAAAAATTGTGAAGACTAACTACTTTTGTCAATTTCAACTTATTTTAGAGACAATTGTGAATTTTTTATTTTTTTAAATGTGCAAGTGTGCCAATATTCTCGGTCACGACTGTCCATGGTATAACTGACCTTCTCAACCCTGTACTGTATCCTCTTCTCTGGCATCCTTAGCATCTTTGCACTAAGCATTTCCAACCATTTGTGCATGGTCCTTCAAAGCACCAAGTGGTTCTGCCATACTCAAAGGTTAACACCTTTTGTGGTACCAGTCTTTTGTGTGCAGTGATAGGCCCTACATTTCTGCATCCTAAACCGTTGTACCCTTCTCTATAGTGTCCATCTTATTCTGTCTGTTTTCCCTCTTTTGCCTGACTATCCATATCTTCCCTCATTATTTGTATAATCATGTGTTTACAGTCTGCACAAGGATTTAAAGGACGACCCCAGACTGCTAACAACTGATAATAAGAATGAACTCAGTAATAGCCAGATAACTGTTTTGCTGTTTTATAGTCTCATCTTTGTTTTGCCTCTCTTTAGCCTGTGATCTCTGGGTCAACACAGTTGCATAATTCTCAGGCCGGTTACCAAATATGTTAGATTTAACTCCCTTTAGACTGAGGTACGTCAAACTGCTCTGTTGTCATCTTAATCATGAATCATCAAAACATCAATTAAAAAAGGCGTCTTTCAACCAGTGTCCCGATCTGGCATTAAAAGCCATTGAACCTGTAAGTGAATTTTTTGCAGGACTCTTGAAAATGACACAAAGCTAACATTAAAATGAGATATATAAGGGTTATGATAAAGTGCTGTTACTCCCACTGTAAAGCTGTTTTAGGAGCAGCGTGTGTGAACCTCTTTGATTTCTTCTCTAAGATTCAGTCTGCTTCTGTGCACTTGATGTGACCTGATGTGGTATCATACAGTAGAGCACTGGTCTGAAGAGCTCCATTGATCTGTACACTGACCGATAGACCCATAGACTGCTGCAAAGCCCCCTGGGTAAGAAAAGGAAAAAAGCGGTTTATCTCCTAGCAACATACAGTATCATCATCCTGAGTTTTTCTTCATTCTTTCTGTCAGACTCTTTTTTTTATTTTTTTTCTCTGCCTCCTCAGACCCAACAAAGACTTGACTAGACACCTTTCGACTGCCACTACTCCTGGTGTGTGTGTGTGTGTGTGTGTGTGTGTGTGTGTGTGTGTGTGTGTGTGTGTGTGTGTGTGTGTGTGTGTGTGTGTGTGTGTGTGTGTGTGTGTGTGTGTCCGTGTCCGTGTCCGTGTCCGTTCCCTCCCTCAGGGGTCCTTGTGCATGTCCATCTCTGTGCTTTCTACCATGCAGGATAAAAGCCTTTCAGCTATGACTGCTGCCCAATCAGCCTCTGCCACACTACCACAACTCCACTCCAGCACCAGTTAACTATCACACTGCTGTCATTAGAAACAGTGAGTGTGTGTGCGTGTGAGAGAGAGAGAGAGAGATGTAAAGGATGAGAGAGAAAGGAATACAAGGCCCAACAATCTGGGTCACAGGATTCAGACGGCTGAGCACCGGTGATATGTTTCTGATCAGCTCCACTGTGAACACAGTGTAAACTCCCTCAGCACTACACTAGCTAAGAAAACACTCTGGATAGACTCTTGCATGTGAACATAGGTTTCAGTGAAAGAGGCAAACGTAGTGTATTATAGGCTAGCTTTATCCACTCACAATCGGACACCATTTAGACAGCATCTTGGATAGTAACAGCTAGGTGTTACCTAGCCAAAACCTGATATAGCGTATTCCTCTGTGGCATGGACCTCTTTTGTTGTTCAAAAACTATTAAAAACACATCAGTGAGTCACACCGTTGCACTGGCTGACATACACTTGGCCGGTGACTCGTCATAGCTGGGGGAGTGGCTTGGAGCAGAGCCGCAGTGGGGGGGAAACTATCCTTTCCCCCTGACTGG
Source organism: Perca flavescens (assembly GCF_004354835.1). Classification (NCBI taxonomy): domain Eukaryota; kingdom Metazoa; phylum Chordata; class Actinopteri; order Perciformes; family Percidae; genus Perca; species Perca flavescens. The sequence continues at coordinate 24,224,492 of NC_041347.1, forward strand.
AAAAAAACATAGTGTTAACCCAATATGGCCTACTCAAAAACACTTAACATTAGATAGCAAGATACAAAAAAAAAAAGCTGAGCCATATTGGGTCGGATTGTCCTTATTATCCCAGGGTCATCAAACAGTATATTATTATCCCACGTTCATTAAAGCTATGACATTAAAGACTAGTATGTCTTAGCATGTTAAATGAATAAATTCCATGTAACTGTTACAGTTTGAACTTTAGCAGTGATGTTAGTGGCATTAACGTTAGCCAATATTCGGGAATATGCTATATCACACAGGAATTTACTCGTAGAGCAAGATGAAGAATTACAGGTCCCTGGAGGCTCACATTTCTTTCGCAAGTGGCTTTGTGGGAGTGGTTTTACATCACAAAATATCAGGAAGCGACATACGTTTATTTCGTTGTGATGAAAAGCCATCTTTTAGGGTTATTGAAAAGCCCCATCAGACCTGAGTTTCGTTTTTAAACCTGCAGCAAGACAACACCAGCTCCGTCTGTCTATTTGGCAGTATATAAAACTTAAGATCAGGATTTCTTTTTACTTTTTAGAGGCGCAGAACGCCACACAGTAACTTTTCGGCATTGTACCAAGCAAAAAAAACCACTGTGAATATGACGGAGTAAAGATCAACTGCTAACGAGGTCTACGCACATTAATTTGATTAGTTTGCTTTCCCCCACGGAATTACTTAAATTTCGTTTTAGTGGGCTTTCCCAGTAATACCGACCAAGTCTATGTTCCTTTGTCACCAACAATCACACTGTAGTTTAGTTTGGGTCGATCCTAGTCTCGCATTTCCAGACCCTTCTTCACAGCGCTGCGGAGGAGGGTCTGGTCCACGCAGCATTCCAGGATGGAAGAAAAACGTGCTCTCGTTTATTGGCATTTCTTTAAACCAATCACAATCATCTTGGGCGGTGCTAAGCGCCGTACAGAGCAACAGCACCTCTGCAAAATAGCCTCGGGAAGGAACTTGTTTTGGTGGAACATGTGTACGTTGTTGAAGATAAAAAAGTTAAAAACATGCTTATGTTTTAGTACAATATACTTTTAGGTAAAAATGTAAACTGTTGTGTGACTGAGTGAAGGAATGTTTCAATACTCACTAAGCCTAATCAGCATTTGTCTGGCTCACACCTTCTCAAACTTCTAAAGAATTGATTAGGTCATGGCTGTTATTTAGCATGAATGTAAAAGCTCTAGAAGTCTTATTGTTTAAACAACTTTGAGAGCCATCCCCTGTTGAGCTAGATGTGATTAGAACAAAGAATATGTATTCATATAGTTGGATTGATTGACCTTTTCTTTTGAGAGACATCTGACCAATAGGGGAAGATTTCATTTGAGGAACCACCTAGGTTTAGGGAATAAATGTGTGATCCGGGGAATGTCTCAGGGCTGTTTTTTATGTGACTCCACAAGGATAAGCATGGATTCAGTCCGCTGTCAGCTGCAGTGTAACATTTGTTTTGTCATGTCATGGGGCTTCAACTGTGACCCCGCAAGGGGAAGCATGTTGTGGTCCGCTGTTTACAGTGTATTTGCTTTTGTCATGTCGTTTTCATCATGCAGTTTTATTAAACCCTTTTCTTATCTTTCAATTGGACCCAAGCCTCTCCTTCCTCCTCAGAAATTGAACGAACACGTCTTTTAGAGATTTCTAACAATGTTCAAAAGTTGTTTTAGAAGTGCAAAAGAAAAAAAATTATTCAACAGATAATCTAGCTGTCTGGATTTACCCTGTAGAGCTCTGAGGAGCAGTTAACTATAGTAGTCATAAATCGACCGGAGTTTAGAATGCCAACACAAAGGAAGCCCAAGGCAGCGGACATCTGGCCTAAATGAGGGACATCAGGCAGAATTTCCCGGAAGTGGAACGTCGTGTATATACATATCAAATCTGCATTTGAAAAAAGGTTCCAACAAATACACTATGTACTCCTGTTTGAATAATGATGGTTCGACAGTTCCCAGCTTTTTAAAGAAATGTTTTTCAAGATTTACTTCAATAAAAAATAAGGAGGCTGAGTGCCACAGAGTAGAAGTCAGAAAGTATTTACAGACTACAGAAACACATTATTTTCATATTTGTTGACAATAAGAAATATAGAATATTGTCTGCCTTATCCTTTAATATTATGTATGTCCTGTCAGATTTATGTATCTGACCTATGTAGAACTTATAGTAAAACAATTTTGATTTGATGAATGAATAATGAAAATGTGTTGCATTTTTTGGTAATGCAACATATGGCACACAAGAACACATAAGATTCAGTAAGGGATAATGTTTGTCATTCATAGCAAATACAACCCAGACAGGGTGATGCAAGAGGTCTTGCATCAGCCTGAAGGGGTTGTATTCTCTATAATGAGCCGGCTCGCTCTACATTATCCCACTTATGACATGGTTACCAAATAAATCACTAATTTGAAACAAAATATTGATTTGAAAAGGATTTGTATTGATTAAAAACGATTGTATTACTTCTGCTACAGAAAATAGTCTGTTCCGTCTCTACGGTTGGAACACTGTGTCCATAGCAACGCAAACTCTGTAGCCTACTTAGAGTTATAATTGACATTAAACTGAACATTTGACTGTGACGTGAGACAATGTGAATGGGACTTCTTTGGGAATATTTATGTGCTATACATGGCAACGGTCTGTTATACAGAATAAGCAGTCCGCAGAATGCAGTGATTGACCAATCAGAATCAAGTATTTAACCAAGTATTTCAAGTATGTAATAAAGCCTCATAACTTACAGAGTATCTGCCTAACTAGAGGTGTGACAAGATCTCGCGACATTAAAACATTACGATATTTCTCGTTGAGGTCAAAAGTTGTTTCGGTACTTGAGAACGCGTAAGCGCAAGCTTCTTTGTCCACTCTGCATGTTTCAAGACAGCGGGGCGCACACACACACACACACACACACACACACACACACACACACACACACACACACACACACACACACACACACACACACACACACACACACACACACACTCACTCACTCACACAAAATGCCGGTAAAGTGGACAGCGTGGTTACACTTTTCAAAACTTCACGCAGGCAGCGTTTGCTGCAATATAATCAGACATGTATAAAGTACTAGAGACCCAGACTTGAGTAAAAGTACAAGTGATCTATCAAAAAAGTGACTTGAGTAGAAGTTGAAGTGCTCTTTAAGCACCAAACTTAAGTAGAAGTACTAAAGTATTCAGTATAACATTTTTTTGTACTTAAGTATTGCAAGTCGTTTATTTTAAAATGTACTAGTAAGTATTGTGTTATGTAGTTATTAAAGACAGCAGTCAAAAGTTTGAATATCATATTGTTTATATTATTTCAAATGTTTAGCCTAAAACACACTCACAATTTCTTTTGGCTGTAGCAGCAGTACAAGGACAGGAATGTACAAGAGCACCTTAAAACACTGAGCTTAACTCTTTGTAAACAATGGGTCAAAAACACCATTCAGCGTGACACAGCCTTTATGATAGCCAGCTAGTTAACGTTAACGTAAGTGAACACCGCACTATGTCATGAACCGCGAGTAGCTAGTTAGCTAACGCTTACTGATAGCTCAAGCTGGCGTGCCATTTGTGTATTATATTTGTAATTTACCTTGATATGTTTCTTCAGATTCAACGGTGAATTTTTGGAGGTCATTATTTCGCAGTCTTTCGGGAGGCAGAGTAGGCACTTCATTCTATATGAATTGTCTTTCACTCTGACAAATGAAAACATGGACTCTAAGTAGGGCCAGGGGTGGTCTCCTTCCGATTGCCGATTTTAGACCTTTTTAGGGGGCTTTTTTTTTTTTTTAAATCAATTTTAGGGGTTCACGTTAGAGTTTGCTAACTTGTCTGTTAGTGGACAAACAATTACAGGTTCAAAGGGCTTGAAACTGGTTTAATATCCTGTATCGCTGTCACCGATGCTATGCACCTGTAACCCAGTCAAGGAAAAGGTTAACAGAAACATAGTTTTGGCCAATCGGAGGTGGTTGTGCCAGACTCCCGCCTTTGGCTGAGTCTCTATCTGATCCGTCAGAGGGAGAGCAGGAGTGCGGTTGTGAAGTTATCTTTGGTAATCCCCAGAGAAGAAGTTGGTAATTTCATGGCGCAGATTAGAACCCAAATTGAAATGTAAGCAACTAAAATTGCTGAATATGAGAACATTGTGTCAAATTGGTCGTTATGACTGTGACTTATAACATGTCAGGTTTAGTTTAGAGGGGGGGTTAACACTTTTGCAAGGCGCTGTATCCGTGTCACATTCTCTTTAGGGGCTGAGCCCCCCTAAAAGTCTGATCCTAGAATCGCCCCTGCTCCTTCCTCACCCTCACCGCCACGATCACTCGTTGAAGAAGTTGAAGGTGGTGTTTTTGGTTCTTCCATCTCAAAAAAAACGTACAAAGCTCAATGCATGCATGCAGCAGAGTGAAAGGCAGAACGGGACCGTTTGATTGCTTGATTTGCTCAATGATGAGCCAGCTTCATCAAACCTGGTGACAGAGCCATCTACCGCTCTGGCAGTGATAATGTGGGTTTGGAATGATTTGTATAATTGTAACGAGTAAAGATGCAGCACATAAAAAATAAAGTAAAAGTGGAAAAAAGTAGCAGAAAATAAATACTCCAGTAGAGTACAGATACAGCCTTTTAGTACTTAAGAATAGTAGTGAAGTAGTTCTACTTTGTTACATCTCTGAATATAATATAATGATCTGCAAGATCGCTGTGCAGTTAATGTTACCCTTCCGAGACAGACACGCACCACAGTGTTCTCTAGGCCCTGGTGACTGACTGACAGGCACAAGACAAAAGCGTTCATATGAGGTTGTAGGGCAAGGAAACTTTATTTCTATTGCACATTGGAACAAGGCAATTTAAAGTGCTTTACATAAAACATTAAAGAGCAATTAAAAACGGTCATGAAAATAAAAGAGGCTAAAATAGAATAAGATACAAATACTGTACAAGAATAAAAGTTACAGTGCAGTGTAAGAAATTAATAATATTTTGATTAATAGGTTGTAGGCACGGGTTTGGTAGGAGAGAGGGACGCCCTAGTTATTATGTCTGAAGAGGTTAGTTATACAGGAGAGAAGCCATTTGAGTTTGTCGCAAAACCTTTTACAGTGCTGATTCTTTATTTTGTGCCTTTCAGTTGAATAGCAGACATATTTTATATTTCATCATTTAAGTTTTCTTTAAAATAGTGTAAAAATTCTCGTCTCGTTCTCATGAACCCAATCTCGTGTCTCGTCTCGTGAGCCGAGTGTCTCGTCACACCCCTATGCCTGCATAATTGAGGTTTAGCATGTCAAGATGTGTTAATTAGGGTTTAAGTTATAGCATTATCTTTCATTGTCTTAAAGTTGTGGTCCTGTGAACTGCGCTTTTCTTATTTAACAGCAGGGGTTTTAGTTGTTGCTGCCCATTAACATCCAATTTTAAAGGTTAAGGGGACATTTCTTTAGGTTATGTTTAAGGGGTTTAAGCTACAGCCTCCCCAAAGCAACTGACTGGAAGGGTTAATGGGGCACTGCATTATCTAACTGTTACATTAGCAACTTATGGTCAAACCAAAATAGGCAACGTACTGGTTTAAGGGGGCACTTTCAACCTCAACCTCTCCCACTAACCAACTCATAATCCAGGTAGCTTGCCTCTTGACAATTATCTATCAGAGGCCCTAAGTGGCTTTACGCAACTAAGTCCCTTAACAGATCAGACAGCTTTCCTCGGATCTCAGATGCAGAGTTGGACTATAATTCCAATTTCTGATAACTGAGACTAGAGCTGTCAATCTTCCTCTTCCTACCATTCAAATTCTATTTGATTTTTTTAAATTATTATTTGAATATTTAATGCTCAATTGCAGCCTGTTAAATACTATGTACTACACTACTCAGGCTTATGCATTGTCAATGCCACTATATACTATAAGCATGTGGTTGTTGTTACACGTTCTGTCCACTAGAGTGACTTCTAACATCAGCCTTGCCTCGAGGGGACCTGCACGCAACTTTGTTTACATTCATTTTCCACAACAAGCACACAGCGCAAACACAAATCAACAGAGAACTCTGTAATGAAACATTATCGAACAAGTGTAGTGAAGCGGCTCTGTTGTGAAGGCAAACGGTGCTCAGTTAGCACAATGACATCATCTTAGAAAGTACAGCCGAAACAATTTGTCATAAACTAGGTAACTAACAAACGATGCTAACTGCAGTAATAACCAAGCCAAACGGTGCTGTCACTACTATTTTAGTGATTTAAAAGCAACCTGTTTCTTGCAGATTGTCACGTTACTGAGAATACAGCTATTAGAAGGTAATATATGAAGTAGAAGCTAACTCTGACAGCTGTGAGGGCAGCTAACATTACCTTTAGCTCTCTCCATGATAAGCTAACGTTACTATACCTTTCGACGCAGTTAGAAAACAAGAACGAGCTAACTAATGTTAACATAAGCACTTTGGCTCGGTGGATGTCGATTTTAAAGTCATGTTAAAAATATTTCCCGTCCTTCGTTACAATTTCCAGCCGCAGCCTGTCACTCCCCCTTGTATTAAGTTAACTCGGTACGTAACGTTAGCTCCGTAATGTTGTACTAACATTACTCGGTACGTAACGTTAGCTTACACCTCACAATGCCTTGTGTTTCTCACTCCGGCTAAGTTATTGTTCATAAGACGTCACATTCGAATAGTAATTTCAGCATTCGAATAGTATTGATTTTTTTTTACTATTCAAATTTCGGTATTTGTTCCAACAGGCCTAACTGAGACGTTAAAAGGAATTTTTTGTTCATGTTTCCATTGTTCTAGTTGCCTCTCTAATCCTCATCTTAACCTTTCTGTTCTTTAAATTGTGGATAGCACAGTAAAACTACTATACGAATACTCCCCCAGGAGCCTCGACCGTGACAAAAAAAAATCCTTGGAGAAAATCCCATGCAGGAACGTCAGAGGTTAACAATGTGGCAAAGAGGTGGGGGGATGAGAGTTGACACATAAATGGAGGAGAAAACAAGAGCGCAAGGAGGAGCGCTTTTTGACAGCAGAGGTGAGGGGTCAGATGTAATCAGTACCTCTGTAATTCTTCTCAGCAAGTCAATTCTCTGTTTGTTTGTTTTTAATATTCTCTTTCCTCACATCCTGTGTGTGTGTGTGTGTGTGTGTGTGTGTGTGTGTGTGTGTGTGTGTGTGTGTGTGTGTGTGTGTGTGTGTGTGTGTGTGTGTGTGTGTGTGTGTGTGTGTGTGTGTGTGTGTTGGAGTTGCGAGGGGGGCTGAGGAATGAGGAGACGAGAGGCTGACTATCAGATGGTACGTGTGTGGTGCGTGGTTAGCCTTCTTGTAGCTCACATTTTGGGTCTTCGTTTTCTTTCTTTTCTTTGGGGGGCAACACTGGAATAAATTGTTTCATTTTTATCTCTGCATGATTGTGCATTTGTGGGTTGGAGGGGTTAAGAAGATGTATTTGGTATACAAAATCTCAACATTTCTTTTCTCTTTCTTTACTGCCCGCTCTAACCTTTCCTGCTCTGTCAATCATTCTTCTTGTTGTGGTGAAGGGCAGATTGCATTAACATGGAAATAACGCATTAGGTATGCTTGAGTTTGTGTGTTTGCCATATGGCATATGTTATGTCTCATCCAGTGTGTCTGGTGTTTATGAGTTAACCCTGTTCTCTCTCTTTGTGGCGCACACACACACACACCCACACAGCTGTCATTAAAGCACAGCTGACTCCATACCTGCCATATGACATATGACCCTTATGCTCACAAGCAGCCCGCAGTACACTAACCAGCTCGTTCTCCCAGCAAGCACAGCTGGCTCACATGAACGTGTGTCTGGCTGTCCGTGTTTTGATGTTGAGCAGTCAGAGAGCGTTGTTGAGGAAACAACAGGGTTGATAATTGGACATGTCCATCGAACACGCAAACGAGCGCTTTCCTCTCCCTACCGCGGAGCTATAAACATGTAAATGAGAATAACGCTGCTCTCCTCCTTTTCCACTTCCTCATCCGTTCCCTTCATTCCATCACTCATCACTACGTCCATGTTGCAATCAGCATGTGTAGGAGAGCAGGACATGCTGTCTAGTTGGTCCTAGCGGGGACACTGGCTGAATATGTAGGCAGGGGGCTCTGCATGATGATTATCATGTCTGGCAGGGGACAGCATGTGTTGGGAAAGACGGGAAGGTGATGGACAACTTATCTGTTGGAGTCAGAACAAACAAGAACAATCTTAGACAATGCTCACATTTCAATAAACAGAGAAGGATGCTGATAAAAGGGAAAGAGAAAAAAATGCCAAAAAAAACGTCCTTGGCAGCCTTGTTTCATAAGAAATATGTTTATGCACCACTAAATGGTTTTGCAGGTTTCGAAGGAAACATATTTGACTTATGGATTATGTTCATTGGCAGGGCATCAACACTGGGCTCTTTGCATTGTGTGTTCAATATCCTGTTTGTTTTAAGGCACAAAGGCACAAAAACACTTTGGTTAGGGTAAGATTGTTTTTTTGGTTAAATATTGAAAAGGTAAACAGGTTTTATGTCACCATTGACTTTTACATTTTTTTTAACCAAGATCAATCATTCCCTGACCCTAAGTGCTTTGAGTTGCCTGAAACCATAATGTTAAACATGCTTAAGTTTCCACAACAATATATAATTAAAATAATTATATTGGTGAGCAGCAGCCTCCCTTAGTTACACATTTTTAGTCAACAAATGACATTACTGTATTTAGCGAATTTAGACCATCCTCTCTTCTAGACCTCCATCCTTCCCTCTGGTCAGAAAAACAGGTTTCTGAAATTCTGAATTTCAATTATATTCCACTTGCAATAAACACACTTAATTAAAATCTACCATAAACAGCCTCTTGGTTCCCCCCACAGCTTAGCACTTAATCAAATCCATATTCTTATTTGCTGCAGCTTGTATCACAGGGACACTGACTGATTCAGTTTAGTTCAAATCCTTGACAATGGTGGGGACAGAAAATGGAGTAACCGTTAGTCATTCAGTCACACTGCAAGTCAGTCAGTCAGTCAGTCAGTCAAATTTCAGTTGTCTTTCTGTCACATAGCAGTCTTTCAAATTCAGTCAATCAGGTAGTTAGTCAAACAACGTTTCAGTCAATCTAGAGCCAGTCATGTATCTTCCTGCTCCTCTGTAATAGGCAGTATTAGACTAAGTGGTGTTGGCTAGTTGTGCCAGTACACAGAAAAGCTCCCATCAGTATCCATTGTGGCGCCTGGCAGGCCACGAAAAAAGGTAATTTGAGCAAAAGAAAATGACACCTTGGGAAAAAAAGGAAGATTGTGCGGTGAAATAGAGAAAGCAAGTTGAAAAGAAAAGCGAAAAATACATGGTGATTTACGCAAAAGTCCAAATGACAGGGAATTGGACACAGACACCTGACTGTGTTATTATATCACCATCAACAACGGCATGCTCCTCTGCCAGAGGGAAAGACAGCAAGAGGCTGGAAAGAAAGGGAAATAAAATGAGTGAGGATCTCCCCAACACAAACAAATACCCCCGAACAGGCGTGTTTGCTTTTGGCTCGTGCAGCGAGTGCGAGGCTATCAATTCAACCTCCCTTGGTTTTGTTTGAAACGGTACCATTGCTCGGCTCTCATTGTTGTCGTATTGTTTGTCAGGGTCCAGGCGGGGCCAGGCAGAGGTGGTGGTATCAAGAAGAAGAAGGGACAATTTGATGGATGTTTGTTGATATCTAGACCACTAGGACTCTGATTGCCTAACATTAAACCAGCAATAACAGGCCAATCATCCCACTTACACCTCCACACGCCAAGCAGCCGAATTGGATCAAACTGGCTTTTCTCTCTCTCTCTCTCTCTCTCTCTCTCTCTCTCTCTCTCTCTCCATCTCCCTCTCTCTCAGTCGATTCCTTGCTCTTTTCTCCTCTCTCCTGACATGCTTATTAGCTGATATTGATCCAGGCTGGTCAATTGTCAGCTCCTCTCATCCGCACCGTATTGACGGCATAATCAGTGAGAGAGGAATGGAGGGAGAGCCAGAGAGAGGGAGGGGGGGAGAGGATGATAGGCAGATGAAATTTTCTGTCAGTGGGTAAATTATTGGCTGCTGGCTTGTTGACCCACGGAGCTACTCATCACACACACACACACACACACACACGTGCGCGTCGTAAAACCCTGTGCTCATTGAACGTTTAAACTGTTATGTTCATTATAATTATGAATGAACGAAACAATAATAACTGTTGATCCGGAAATGAAGAACACATGTACTTTTCAAACAAACTAGCACTGGGTGAACCAAGGGCTGAATCTGCAGCCAGACATTGCACATACACACACAAAAACGCACACTGTGAAAGGTGTGGACGTGCTCGTGAGCGTGCCAAGAGCTGTCATGTTCAACTTAGCTGGTTGACATGTAAACCAACATGAAGCAGGTTTTTTTAAGATGTATTTATTAGTAGGTTAATCCCTTGAGATGAATCATCTCATTTCCGAGGGGGTCCTTAAAACAATTAAACATTAAATACAAAACACAAAATACATTCAAAAATACATACATCAGTCCCAAGCCTCAGTTCAGTGTCGAGCCAGTGTTTTGGAGTCAGTTTAATACAGAATATTTAGGGGAAAATTTGATTTCTTTTAGCTTTTGGAGGCATTTGATGACAAAAATAGATTTTACATGTTTTACACATGGCCTGAATAAAATTTTCTTTAAAACGTATCCCAAAACAAAACCACTCTAGTTACATGTTTGCTATTTGGCAGATGTCAGTCAGGCTTAAGCTCTGCACATTGTTGATTTCCAAAATTGCCAGCAACAGTGTGTACCTTTTGGCACTTTTAGTAGTTTGCATGTTTTATTCTTGACAACTGCATTCACAATTCTTTTGTGTCAAAAGTAGTTTTGGACTTGACTTCAAGGGCCAAACCATTGTTCTGGGATTTGAAGTGTGTGTGTGTGTGTGTGTGTGTGTGTGTGTGTGTGTGTGTGTGTGTGTGTGTGTGTGTGAGAGAGAGAGAGAGAGAGTGTCTTATAATTAGAAAATGAGATCTCATTTGATAAGTGGAGTGTCACGTCACATATGCCACTTGTGTTGTGACTGTGCCATCACCCCCTACTGCCTCCCCTGACTACCCTGCCTCGCTGCCCAGCTTCAGGGCTCCGTCTCTGGGGAGAGAAGCAGCTGGCATGGCCCCTGTCTCGCTGGAGGGCTGGCGCCCATCTCATATTCTCCCTAACGCTGTATAACACACACACACACTTGCAGAAAAACACACACAGTTGCACACGGCTCCTTCTGCACATTAAGTTTTAATCAGGCACTTAGCTGGGCATCTGTTACGGCTCTGTCCACGCTGCGCGTTAAGGACCTGTCGCCGCAGGTTACAAGCCCAACAGATCCGCTGACTGATAGACCCCTGGCCCACTTAGCGGCTGCGTCACCGCTGTATCTGCTTGGTCTGTGAAATCTGCCTAGTTGACCCTTAAATCAGAGAATGTCATGGTTATTCATTGTATAGCTCTGTGATTACTCTGAAAAGAAAATGAAAAGATGAAGGCATGAGAGGCTGTCAAATACAAAAAGTATCAGCTGACGCCAGTGGTTGAAGGATGATTTTTAGTTTTGTTTTAACCATTGTGGTGTGGTGTGCTTACTGAAGATGATGTGCTGTTAACAGTGGTTAAGAAACCAATTCTAGTATTAATAGTACTGTGTCTGACTTTCAGGCATAAGACCTTGGACCTGCATTTAGCAAAGTGTTCACCATACCTTACTGTACTGTAGTTGCCATATACTGTACATAGATATTGTAGAAATTATTAAAAGTTGCCAATGGATGTAGTAATTCAATATAGTCACAGTTTTGTTGAATAGTCTAATAACAAGTCAGTCTGGCGATGGGGTTGCTCTGCGTTAACCAGTGTTTGCTTGAAGTATACACAAACACAAATAGCTCAATTACTGGTTCTTTCTGTGCAGTTATTTTGTAAAAACTTAATTACTTTTTATAATTAGTACCATATTCTCCTCATATGTTAGTACAGTATGTACAGTAAATCTGCGGTAGTATGATCCCAACTAAACATTTGTGTGTTCACCAACTGTATTTGCCCCGTGGTTTGCTTACAGTAGACCTAGCTAATGTAACAATGCAAAGGTCTAGCCCAGTGGAGTAAAAAAAGTCCCTCACTGCACAAGGTACAGTTTTCACTACTGTAAAAACATGCTTAAAAGGACGCCCACATTTTCACTTATCTCAAAATGATGCTCACAAGGCTGTTTGGTGTGAATTTCATGATCCATGTGCATTTGAATAAAAGGAGCACCTGTGCAAGGATAAGCAGCAGCTGGATGATAAATTATATTAACTCACTTGATAGGGTGAACCAACATTCAAGGTTACTTTGGGTTGGTTTGAAAACCTTGCATTATTATTCAGGGTTACTCAGTTAAAAAGAGGAGAGGCATGGAGATGTCATGTAAGTTTCGTGAATAGGGTGAGTGGAATGTATATTAGACCAATGGCGCTGGGTCACCTTGGCAGGTTCCTTTTATTGTTTAGAGGAACACACCCCCCCCCCCCCCCCCCACACACACACACACACACACACACACACACACAAACTTGAGTTGTTTTGCCTGTGTGTGCATATGTATTTGAACCCACAATATCTCAAAAGGGCTCTCCCTGCTCACACACCTGCAAAAAGACACTTCACAAACATTGTATTTGCCTTTCTCTCCTCTTGCATCCTGTTCACACACACAGAGTTCCTATTCCCATCTGTCCCACACACACACACACACACACACACACACACACACACACACACACACACACACACACACACACACACCTTCCCCTGGGTTTTGAGGTGACAGTGACGTTGACAGTTTGAGCATAGGTTGGGTGTTTTTTTTCCGACATGTAAAATTAGCAGTCTGCCAGCAATTCTTTCTTTCTTTCTTTCTTTCCTTGTTTTTTTCTGACTGCCTGTCCACTCTCTCTCTCTCTCTCTCTCTCTCTCTCTCTCTCTCTCTCTCTCTCTCTCTCTCTCTCTCTCTCTGAGGCTGCTCTGTTCAGTGGCCCGCCACATCGTTTCTCTTCCCTGTCACCATACACACATACATGCACACTGTTTCCCTCCTCTGTCAGCCTCTCTGTGCCGCCTGACGACTTAATAGCTCCCAGTGAGTGGATTTGAGCACTCCGCCTTTGTGTGTTTACACGCACTTGTCACGCCCGCAATATTCATATGGTGATGAGAAATATTCATTTCTGGAGAAGAGGGGTGGAAGGTGTTGGTGCTGGCCTAGGGGGAGGGAGGTGAGGATGAGACAGACGAAGAACTCAGTGCCCTGACACCTACTCCGCTGTAATGCGCTGATGCCCTTCCTGTCGACGATCTCTCATTCTGTCTTCACGTCCCTCGGTCCATCCTCCCTGTCTCTCTTGCAGTCGTTCACTTGTCCGCTCTCAGGTAACGAAATTTGGCACAGATTGATTAAACGTGAATTGGTCCTCGGCACCGATGTAATTCTGCACTTGTGTACTGATGTCGCGAGACAGCTTCTCACCTTGATGAGAAATATCGTCACGTTTTAATATCGCGAGAAAAGTTATCAGGTGTGTGTACATGAGAGAGAGACATTCAAAGATAGCGTGCATATTCCTCTAGCTCTAATCTCGTAGAGCGATTACAGAGCAGAACATTTGTGAAATGTATCCTTAAAGGTCCAATGTGTAGGAATTTCTCCCATCTAGCGTTGAGATCATATATCGCAATCAACTCTCTCGCACCACGCAGTTCATAGTACGTATTACAGCTACGGTAGCCTTTACGCTTCAAAAAGCCGGTCTCTTGCTCTTTTCAATATCCTTTTGCTTTTTTTGGGCGAAGAAGAAGACTCCTGTTCCTGAAATTTGGATTTTGAATCCGTGTGCATGGTTTCCCACACTGCATAGACTTTTAACGCTATTTAAAACACACAGCATATTTCGTTCAGCTGCCTTTCCTTTCCCTGCTCTCCTCTGTCTCTCTGTCTCACACACACACACACACACACACACACACACACACAGATACACACACAGCCCGTGCACACAGCGTCTGTCTCCATCAAAACGAGAGAAGACCGCTGGCGGAATCCGCAAGTTCACGAAAGGATCTCGTGAACACCTTTACACAATCACACATTAAAAAGTGCTATAAAGAATATTTGATATTCTGAATACAATGTTGTCAGTGCATTAATGTTGTAGTCCCAACCCGACTCTTAGCAATTAGCAATTGTGCCTGCTAGTCACAAGTTTGCTGTAAAATGCGGTTGGGTTGTCGAGGTCAAAACATATGTAGCAGCTGTAAATCAAATGAACTTATTATAAAAATGGGCCTCATTCACCAATATCTTCCTAAGTTTTCTCTTAAATATGTTCTTAAGGTTCCTAAGAAAAGTCTACGTCGGATTCATGACGGGTTCTTAAACAGCAGATTTGTTCACACCTGTGTTCTTAGGATTGATGAATCCCACGTCTTCGTAACTGAAAGCGCGTGCCAGTTGTTCCTAATTATCATAAAAAAACACCCCGCAAATTCCCATATAAGGACATGACACTTCCTGTGCACCTCCTGGGAGACAGGTTTTTGGAGATTGTTGGAGGCGTGGTGGAGGAAGTACTGAATCTCAGTACTTAAATAAAAGTACAAATAACCAGAGACATTTACTTTAGTAAAAGTAGAAGATGTCCACTACCACAAACAAGGCCTGGCTTTTAAAAATAGTTCCTATCCTAACCAGCATAAAACGGAAATGTGTTGTTAGAATAGGAATGCGGTTGGTTTTATTCATGGATGTATTTTAAGACAGTTTTATTTTCTTAACCATGCAAGTAAGCAAATAAAGTGTGTGAAGCAGCGCAAATGGGGAGATGTGAAGAGGTCCAGCCAAATAAATAAGATATGAACGCGTTTTACGCAGCCTGGCGGAGGAGTAAACAACGCTGTGGAGAGAAATAGATGTAGCAACTATGATTTAAAAACGGGAATAATAAAAACAAACGTTTTCATTTTCACTTTTACCGGAGGCTGTATTACCGAGGGTCAGCGGCGCTGCGCCGGGCTCTGCAGCACCGGAGCCGGCTTGGATCAGCGGTGCCCCATATATACAGTATCTATGGCAACCAAACTTTACTGGTGAGACAAACGTGTGACGGTCAGGAAGACGTTTTGGCAGAGGGGGGAAACTGATCAGAAAATGTAACGGAACATTGTAGAAATGTACTGGAGTAGAAAGTATAGATAATTGCTGCAAAATGAAACAAAGTAAAAGTCAAAAGTAGGCTATGCACTATTGAGTCTACTTAAGTAAAGTATAGATACGTGAAAAATGTACTTAAGTACAGTTAGGACAAATTTGTACTTTGTTACATTCTACCACTGCATTTTGGCATTTTTTTACTCTTACACTGAATGTTTGCTGCTTTAATCCAGATGAGTGTTGAAAAGTATTTTCCGTGACTGAAAAAGGCACGTGTTGAGGATAGAGGACCAGCCTGAACCGGAGGTATCGGTATGAAACAGAGCTGAACAGTCCGACGACTGGAATTAGTTATGTTATTAATTTGTTTAGAATATTTTCAGGCTTCAACCAGTGAAAGACAGGGTCAGGGAGAGAAAGAGATCCGTTAGGCATTGAAGAAAGAGTAGGAGAGGAGGATAGCACCCAACAGCGTGTCCTCTGTTTTTGATACTTGATTGTTACGAAAATAAGTATTTCACCCCCAAAATATTACGGTGCAAATCCGCCATCATAATAGCAAAGCACCAACGTACAAACACGCTTGGCTTTTAAAGGGAATGGGAGATGACACTCTGATTGGTTTATTGCATGTTACGCCCAAAACGCACCTATGAATTAAGGTACAACCCTAAGTACAACCCTTTTGAACCATGCGCCCGGCGCACGGGCCCTTTATTACGCCGTCAAACTAGCAAAAGTGGATTTGGACACGCCCTAAACGCATCTGCGCCATGCACTTCACGCCGTGTGCTTATATCGTTAAAATAAAACCTTAGTTTTGCAGATAAAGATGAACAATGACAAAATAAAAAACACACAATAAATGTAAGATTAGAATGTACTTACAAATCAAAGAATGAACAGTAAAGCATATTTGCAGAGTACTTATCAATTAACTGGCTTGTAGGACAACTAAAATCCAAACTTTACAAGTCTGACTGGCCAAAAGGATTAAAAGACTGGAAAAGCACTAAAATGAGACGAACATTAGGCAGAATGTTCGTCTCATTTTAGTGCTTTCAAAGAGCAAGGTTGTTGTAATATTTCACACACAGGTCATACTGCTATTTACAGTTTGAGTACAGAGTTTGTAGTCAGAAGGTTCCTACATTGATATTCAGTTGGTAAAGAGAAGCTAAGATGCAGAGGCAGAGAGAAAGTCAGTTAGATGTTGATGTTCTGTGTTTCCTCCTTCTTTGTCCTCTATTGTTGTGCGAGCGGCCGGTCTCAGCTGCCACCGGTCCAGGACTTATCTTGACACCGGAGCAGCAATCACAGGCCGGGAGATTGAGCGCTGTTTATTTTGTGTCAATATGTCCGCTGCTACCCTAGGGCCGTAGGGAGTGCAAACACACACACAGTCGCACACGTGCATACACGCAGGCACACACACACACACACACACACACACACACACACACACACACACACACACACACACACACACACACACACACACACACACACACACACACACACACACACACACACACACACACAGAGCCTTTCTCACTCAATCACCACCCACCCCTGTTTAAAATGAATGTATGATATCTTGCTTTTCACTATTCACATCTCTATTTCTCTCTCTCAGCAGTATGACGCTTAATCTCAGTGTTGCTCTGTTTTGTCTGATATGGGGCAGCACCAATGCATTTTTATTCTCTATCTTATATTGCTTTTTTTATTCAAGGCCATGTGTGTCTATGTTTGTGTTTGTGTATGTGCGCTTTTGCGTGGGTGTATGTAAAAACCAACCCGGACCTGGCTGGTAAAAACACAGACACACTGTGTGTGTAGACTCCCTGCCTAAAGAGTAAATTGTCTCACTAACGAAGCAGCACCATCTGTAACCACTGGTGACCAGCAAACCAATGACGGTCCGTGTCAGTTCTGGCTGACAGCTGACATTGTCCCGGCCCCATCTGGTAACTCGTGGCAACAAATTGGTCTTGTTGGGTGATGATTGGGTGACTGGTGACTGGTGTGTTACAGTGTGTATATGTGTGGGCAGGCACGTGCAGACCTAGACATCAAAAGGGGCTTTAGCACTTGCCCTTTTCCTTGAGAAAGCGCCCTTTTTTCTGTGTGTCTCTCTCTCTCTCTCTCTCTCTCTCTCTCTCTCTCTCTCTCTCTCTCTGTCTGTCTCTCTCTCTCTCTCTCTGTCTGTGATACGTCTCCTTGGAGGCAGTGCTCACTGCTGCACACACAGACGCAGGCAGGCAGGCAGGCAGACAGACAGACAGAAAGGCAGCAGTCCCTTCCAGCTCCTACCCCAGGAAGTTTTTCTTGTCTTGTGTGGAGGTGAGAGGTGATTAACAGACTAAGCAGCCAGTGCCTCAAGTTTACAGCTAATTACCGAAAGTTGCTAACATGCATGAGCTACTAGCTTATAAGTAAGCTAAGGTTTAGCTAAGGCATCATGGCCATACAGGCTAATGTACTGTAATTAATGGAGACACTCCAGGTGAACAGCTACAGTAAAATCCGTGTCTAATAATGTCCTCACAATCGCTAAATTGATATGCAAACTAAGCGTAAACTAATTAAAATGCGCTAATATGCATACATTTGACAAGGCACTGCAGGTGAACAGGATAAACAAAATAACTAAACATATCAGCACAGAACTTCCCCAGTTAATGAGTTAAGAGTCTTTCCCCCTTAAATGTTAGGTTTAAAGATGTAGATTAATTTAGAAGAAATCTACAGATGCAGCTTAAACAAATGCCATCTAAATGTGTATTTTTGAAGTTTTATTTCCATTAGAGTAAAAGAAGACGTTGAATCAAAATAGACCAAAGTGTCCTGCGTTAAACAGTAACTTCATTATTTTGATCATAGGCTCCTCATCTGATAATAATAACAGTGTTTTTTTTCCTGTAAAATTAACAAAATTGCAGCAACAGCTTTTTTCAGTTTAGTGTGAAGATTTTTGTTGAGATTTTTCTAAAAGATTGTGAGAGTGTTATTTATTCCAATAACACCAAAATAATTCAAATGATTTATTGCCATTTGCAAAATTACTGAAACTATGTCCCTCTCCTTGGAGAAGTCACTTATTCTAAATATATGCTTGAAACTAGTAGCATAGAAAACATGCACATTGTAGCAGAGTTTCATTTTGCACTTTGCGATTAACTGGGGGAATACTAAAAAGTCTCTGTGTGAACTGATTATTTTGTTATATATGTGTGTGAGAGAGAGAGAGAGAGAGAGAGAGAGAGAGAGAGAGAGAGAGAGAGAGAGAGAGAGAGAGAGAAAAACAGAAAGAATGAGAGGAGCTTACCCCTCCCACTCGATTACTGACTCTGTGTGTGTGTGTGTGTGTGTGTGTGTGTGTGTGTGTGTGTGTGTGTGTGTTTGCATGCTCTTCCTTCCCTATCACTGATCTTAAGGTTCTGAGAGGTTGGCTATTGGCTGTCTCCCTCTGACACCGATGTCACTTATCCAACATTCCAAGTCAGTCCAACTCTACAAAATCACCCAAAAGAAAAATATATTTCATCACTGTGTGATGTGTGTGTTAGCACCAAGGTATCCTCTTAGTAGTCTCAAACATTTCCAGTGCCCATTACCCATATGTCTGTGCTTTGCCACATTTAACGATACACTCTCTGATTTTGTTATTGAGCCAAATACCATCCTTAAACTCCAAAATGTCCTCTCATATCCTGATTGATGTTTAAAAAAGTCAGTTATCTTGAGTTTCAAAACATTGACAGCGAGCTGGGAGGAAACTTTGAAACTGTATTGCAGCTACTGATACTGCAACAAAAGTAGGTGTGTGTGTCTCTGTATTTAGTGTCTCTGTATTTTATTTAAAATGTCATAATTTTTGTTTCTTTCTTTTTCTGGTTGCGTTGCTTTGCTGTTTGTGACATTTCAAGACTAGAGATCACCTGTCTTGGCTTTTTTTTTTTCTGATTGAACTTTTAAAAAGTAGTAATCTGGTCAGGTTCTAGACTGTCTACACCCTTTCCCAAGATGGGTAAAGACAATTGCACATGCACACACCTCATGGGAGCCTTTTCAATAAGTTACAATCTCCAATATGAAATATTCATCACAACCTTCTGTGCCCAGTTACAGTACCATGCTCTCTGTTTGTTGCCTAGGTTTGGTGTCAGACTAGTGATACACAATCTCACTCACACTAGGTGTTAAAGTATTCTTTTTGTGTTGTCCCACCTCTTCTGCCCTTCTCCATTTCTCTATTTCACTCTCTGTTGCTCTCACTCTTGGACTGTCTTTCCCTCTGTTTTTCATGCCCTGTCTTCCCTCCTCCTTTTCTCTCTTTTCTGCCCTTTCCCCCTCCTTCACTTAAGCTCTTTTGCCTTCATGTCTCCTG
Organism: Perca flavescens; assembly: GCF_004354835.1. Taxonomy (NCBI): domain Eukaryota; kingdom Metazoa; phylum Chordata; class Actinopteri; order Perciformes; family Percidae; genus Perca; species Perca flavescens. Next base: position 24,244,222 of record NC_041347.1, read on the forward strand.
CACCAATAAACTTCTGATGTTCACCTTTGTTTTCTTCAATTAATTTGTCACAAAAGTGGGTGTCTGTGTGGCATGCAAACAAACCTTCCTAATGTTTAGGATATGGGAGAAAGAAGTGTGTCTTCTGTAGTATGTATAATATATCAAATCACAAATCCAAGTGAATTCCTCTATAGTCAGTAACTTGTCAAAGAGACCAATTCTCTGATCTTCAAAGATATGTACATGGCAATTCTCAGTCATCCAGGTGATCAGAAACATTTCAAAATAGCTTAAAAGTGATAATATATATTGAGCATTAAATCATGAACTAACCAACTGACAGAAAATTGTCCTCAACCTTAAAAGAGCAGAAAATCAAAACATTCAAAACTCAAATCAAACATTTTTAATCATCCATCATTTTCTAATTTATTAATTTGTATCCAGATGCTGTTTTGTGAATTTCTGTCTGGCCATTTGTTTATGGACTGAAATTTAGTATTCAGTGTATATCATGCTTTGTATTTCAAACTCCCAAGAAGAAGGTAGTCTGTAAAGCAAAAACTGAATGATGGAAATATTTTTTTTTTCTCTGACAGGCTACATGCACAGTGCAGAGATGAACATTTTGCTCCAAGTGAGCACTCATACTGTACACACACACACACACACACACACACACACACACACACACACACACACACACACACACACACACACACACACACACACACAATCAGAAAGGAGGTATTCTATAGTACAATAAGTAGTGAACCAAGGGGCCACATCCATTATGTTTCAACATGGCTGTATGAGCGCTCCTTTGTCACCTTCCACAATGGACACACTCTGAAGGGGACACAGGAAACTTTGTTGTGTGTTTTACTTTGGTTTCTCAAGACAGTTTTTTCTATATTTCTGTATGTATTTCTATATCCAATATCAAAATTGGATTCCAGCAATTGTGCATATATATGCGTACCATTGTGTTTTTCCAGTTTGACTTCTCGCATGTAAAAACCTCCATCTTTAGTAACCATTGCCCCAATAAAGGCTCTCCATGCCTGGACATTTGAAAAGAGACATGGGGGAAACGAGGAAATGACCCATGTTTAGCCACACAACATGCTAGCTGTGCTCACACAATCAGCATAGCATTAGCAGGACAGTTGAATAGAGCCATCATGGCTGCCTAGCCCTAGGGAGCCGGTGATCTTCCTATAGGCTTTATGGAAAGTGGAGGTCCTGCAGAGCAGCTGAGGGCCAGAATAGAGGCCAGTGTGGGGAGCAAGTATCTTTGTGTTATAATCCTGTCCTGCCTGATTGTTGTATGATAAAAGCTTCTATAGAACAAACTGTCAATCTCAACCATATTAAACTGGAATGAACAAAAACTTAAGCCAAATAGCATACAAATGTAGCCAATAAAAAAAGTGATTACTGGAGTTTACTGCTCTGCAACAACTTGCGTAATATGTAATATATTTAGTTTTTCTTCCATTTCTCAGTTTCTTTCCCTCTCTTCCTCTCTCAGGTGTTTTGGAAGGTATTATTTTGAAGAGACCTGCCTCTATACAAGGAGATAAAGAGAGAGAGAAGCAGATAGAAAGAAGTAGAGAGGGAGTCGGGGCTAAGTGGCCTTTTCTTGCTCTTTGTCCAGAGCTTTCACTGTGATTAGAGCATTGGAGTTGACAATTCACTTAAGACCCCCTTTCTTTGTCTCTCTCTCTCTCTCTTTCTACTTGTCCCTCCACCCTCTGTCCCCTTTCTTTGTCTCACACACACACACACACACACACACACACACACACACACACACACACACACACACACACACTCTCTCTCTCAGGGTATATTACCTGTTCTTGTAATGCAGTTAAGCTCAGCTAGAAGCATTTCCTCGTAATACCACTTAATTCACCATGTGGAAGCCGAGGTAACTGCAGTGAGAGAAACAAAGATGGTGGTGTGGGGTGGATAGAGAACAAGGAGAGAGGGGGGAGATGAGAGAGGAGTGGGAAAGGTACCATCAATGTTGCAGCTGGTTGGTGGGGCCTAGCCATCGACCCAGTGTGATAATGGCCCTGATTGCAGAAAACCAGCATGCCTCTGCCTGAGAGTCTCGTGCAAAATATGTGATATTTCGTAAAGGCAATAAACACGTGGGGCTTTGAGAAGAGCTTTGCGAGTTGGTGTGTGAGGGAGTCTCCAATTGGATTAGTCGTCCTGTACTGAAATGCGGCATTCCTGACAACTAGTCTGAATGTCCAACCTCCTGCTGGGAAAATGCAATGGAACGACACTTAATGTCAGTGTTTCCGATGAGCAGATTCAGGTGGGGTTTCAGAAACCTACCTTACTTCACTGACAGGCAGTCAAGTGACATCATCTAAGTTAGAGGTAAACAAATTACGAGGTTTAATGTGACTTAAAACTTTAAATTTGAATGCATCTATTAATCTTTAAATGTTACTCTTAGCTTCTTTAGCAAGCAAATCTGTCCAATGCCTTTTAAAGCGCCCAATTTTTTTTCCTTTTGCTTATAAGGTACGGACGTAATGTGCGTTCACATCATATACGCAGGGTTTCCCAGAGCACATTATAGCCGAGGCACGCCGCCTTGCCTGAAAAAACGCTCCAACTAAGAAGAAATCACTTATTAAATATATCATTAACCTTCATGACACAGGCGCTACAGTACATCACACTGCAAAGGCCAGATATTTAATGAGTGGGGAACTGTTTACAGTAGCATCAAATGACCGAATTGAGATGCATCAGGATCTGTCTGATTCAGCTCACTTCAATCAGAGCAGCACATTGTCTATTTCCATATAAGCAAAAGTGTGTGGAGCTGAAACGATTGGACGATTAATCAATTAGCTGATTGACTGAAAATGTTTCTGCAACTATGTCAATATTCAATTAGATTGTCATTAAATAAATATCTATTCTAATAAACTAAATATCTTTTGGTTGGCCAACTTCTGTTTCGAGTAATTGTGATTGTTTTTAATATTCCCTGGCACTTTATAGACCAATTGATTAATCGATAGCCCAATTTGCACATATTTGGTATTGAAAATAGACAAAAACACATTATGCATTGTAATAAACAGCTATTTAAAAATCACATTGTATCAATTAAACAGAAAAAGGCAGAATAAACCTAACATAAAGATCAGGAAATATTTGAACTGATTTTGCATATGAAAAAGTATTTTTTTCCCCAGTCATTCTCTTTCTCTCTAATCTAGTAGCTATAGTCAGCCAGAGTTGGACAAAGACAAGAGAGATGTGAGGAGGTGAAGAGAGAATAAGTAGCAGAAGAGAAGAGAAAATGACAAAGTGACAGAGAAAGAAAGAAGTAAGGTTGGGAGAAGAAGGAGGGGGGTGACATTGCTCCTGGGTTAGTGCTCCAAAACGGAGTGCTAAAATCATTTCAGCTCAGATAAAGCTCTGGCCACTGCCAGGCCGCCCCAGGATATCTGCCCTGCTCATCTGCCTCGCCAATAAAACGTCTGCACACAGGGAGCCTTCAGGCAGCCCGCCACACAAAAATGTGAACACATCCGCACACACAAATGCAAATACACAGTCAGAAATACACATGGGCACTGCTGTATCACATGTGCACGCACTCGCTGGCCTCTCATGGAGACTTTGTCGCAGTGCAGTTTATTTCAGTTGAGAGAGAAGAGCGACAGAGAGCCCCAGGGGTCTCCTTCCTCTTCTGAACCTCCCAAATTAACACCCTGCCGCCACCATTCCTCCTCCCAGTCACCACTGCCCACACCCGTTTCAATCCTTTATACTTCAGCCCACAAACTCACCCCAATCCACCCCATTAACCATCTTCCTATCCTGCTCTGTCCTTCTCATAAACTGCTTTCACCCTGTCTTCAGCACCAGTCTTTGCTCAGAAGTCAAGCCTAATCTTTTTGAGTCTGAAAGCATTTCAGTTTACTCACTACTTTGGTTTGTCATCCTTGCCAAATGTCAAAACCAATGTTGCGATCTTCTTAATATTTCTGGAATGGCTGGACTGGTGATTCAATTGACAAACTATTAAAGTCAATTCAAAGTCAATATGATGATTTTGTGCCGACACAGGCAGCCAAGGCAGTGCATCCGGTGGTTGAATTAATTGCAAATCGTCTGTCATTACCAAAGTTTCAATGCATTTAGGGAATAATTCGAAAAAATCTTTCTTTTTCACATATTATTAATCATTAATTGAATGTGTAATTTAATATAATAGCAGCATTTACGGTAAACTACGGAGGGTGATATTTTTACGTCCGTTTCGGAGCGACAGAGGGAAAATATTTCAGTCGACACATTAAATGGAACCGGAATTTGTGTTCTAATCCGGTCCGATTCCTACCGGTTGCATAGGGGTTTCGGTACCCAACCCTATACATAATACAACTTCATGAAAGTAGACTGAACATAACAAAACGGCATAATAGTGAAACAAAGGGTCCAGCAAACAAGCACACTAACAAGCAATAAAGTAGCTGCTCAGCTGAACATGCAAGCCACCAAATATTTCTTTACAATATTTAAATTCAGCAGCTTGATGTAAGAGCGTGAAAAGAGCGTGAAACTAAGTGGTCAATCAGGGGCTGGAGTGACCTTACAGGCAGTCAATAATTTAAGTTGAATCACACAGCGTACTCAGTATATTCTGTAGAGCCACTGTAGCACCAAATCAGAATTGTAAATCTTATCTCTTAATAACAGAGCTATAATGCAACAAGCTTATATTTCTAATCATCTTTGCTAAATTATATTCACAGCAAACCATCTTTGCTGCCTCAGCCATCTTGAAACATCTCGTCACACACAGCTGTCATTTAGCATTCATCCATCTAGGGTTGGGTACCTTTTGCATCTGAATCAATATCAGTACCGATACTGGTACCTGAAATTGGGTTCCTGGTACCCAACGGTACCTTTTTTCAGTACTGTCCCTCTGTAATTACAAAAAAATTATTTCAGTTGTAAAAATAATTCCAAACCTATTTATCCTATTTACTTAGACCTAGGGCTGTCAAAATTAATGCATTCATTTTTGCGTACATTTTTTAATATTTAACTCGTTAAAAAAAATTAACGAAATTAACGCAGCTGTGTTTGTTTACTTCATGTGGCGGCTGAGAAACGTAATACGCCTCCATAACAGCAGGCGGCGCTACTCTGTATTGTTGCCCAAGTAATGAAAACCGGCAGCTGATTGGACTTAACGCAGCGTCACATGGGTTTGTTTTCTCCGGAAATCCAAAGCCAGACTGTCATGGCGGCCGTTCAGAATACGATCTCATATTGTACTAAAATAGTTCACTGAAACATGTTTCTGAAAACATTTTAAGCGAGAAATAGGCCGTGCAGTTGCTGAATCTGTCTTCATTTCAGCTCAACAAAGGTCAGTTTAGAAGATTTTCATCAGATTTTGAGAGACTCTAGTCACCTCATCCTGCTCGCCATTTCCGGGTGAGTCCCGACTGCCCTGCCGGCGACTGAACATAGGCTCGTTGGAGATGAACTGCGCCTCGCCTGTAAAGTAGACAAGAGCAGGCGACAGCAGCCAGGGACGGTGATTTTTTTTTTTTTTTTTGTGGTTTTTAGCCTGTTTTATTTTCATCATGACCGTTTTTATTTGCTCTTTAATTTTTCATGTAAAGCACTTTGAATTGCCTTGTTGCTGAAAGGTGCTGTAGAAATAAAGTTGCCTTGCCTTACAACCTCAGCCTGTCAGTCAGTCACCAGGGCACAGAAACCACCGTTGTGCCGGCTTGTCTCGCAGGAAGTGTAACGTGAACAGCACTGCCACTGCTTTCGGCTCGCAATATTTCTTTTTCCCACTATGGCCACACCAAGACCCACCCTTCAATAGCTACTATTGGTTAGGCGTCCATGCTTACGCAGGGTAACGTAACCTGATTTGTTCAGATCCACTCAAGGTAAAATGCCTAACCCCAACCAATTGACCACTATGGCGACGGCAAGTGGTTCTTGGCGTGGCCATAGTGGGATTTGTAATTTCTGTAACCACACTTGAAACCCCTTTATCGGCATCGCCGTGACTCACTGTGACTTCAACAAAACTGCAGAGCCAACGTAGTTTTCTCCGTCTGCACCTCCGCGTGCGTGCGCATGCGGCACCGTTTGATTTTATGTGAACCAATATGATTCGGTCGGTACCGGTGAAAGTACAGGGTTCGTTACCCAACCCTACATCCATCAGAAATCATCAATCCATCATCAATACAATATCCAGATTGTATCAAATGTTTTGTGATCAGAGTGATGGTGAATGGAAAGACTAGAGCTGAAACAATTATTTGATTATTAAATAAGCAAATAAATCGAGCCAAAATGCCAAACATTCTCTATTTCTAGCTTCTCAGTTGTGTTGCCTTTCCTCGTCTTATGTTACAGTGAACTGAATATCTTTGAGCTTTGGACTGTTGATCAGACGTAACGAGCCATTTCAAGATGTCACCCTGGGCTTTAGAAAATTGTCATGGATATTTTTCACACTTTTCTGACATTCTAAAGACCAAATGAGTAGTTGATTTATCAAAGGGAAAATTGCCAGATGAATTGATTGAACAGAAATAATCCTAAATTGCAGCCTTAAATACGACTCCCCTCCCCTAAAATTACTGTTTAAAGTGCACCTGAGCAAAGCACATACCTTAGCAGTAGGCATTGCTTGGCAGCCACTGGACAACACAACAGCCCTTGGCCGTGTGAGACCCCCTTTGATGTGTTGCCAAAGGTTATAACATTGACAGTCAATTTACAATTAATTTGACAGCCCCTAAGCATCACTGTCTTTGTATCCAAAACAGATCTGCACCCTCCATGTGATCCTTATAGCCTCCCCTCTGCATTATTTCTTCCCCCATCTCCCTTTCCTCTCTTCTTCCCTCAGCACCTCTTCACAGAGATAGCAAATCTCTGTCTCATGTTTAAGGCATCAGTGTCTCGTTGGGCAGACTCCTGGAGGCTCTAGTAGTGGATGTGATTTCGGTCTCCCCCCTCTTGTTACCCACTCCCACTCTGTCACTCTTCCTGAATATATCCTTGTCTACCCCCTGTCAGTTGCCTCCCTGTTTGAATTTTGATAACATTGTGGTATACAACTTGTAATCGTCCCCTGCTCATTACTACACTGATGTGCCCACAGAAGTACGAACACACATAGGAGCAGACATGTTTTCACCCAAAACTATGCACTCTCACTCATGCACACACCTCAGACTGAGTCATGGTAGAGTGGGTGTAGAACATTTTCTCTCAGACTTTGTTTTTCAAAATTTGTAGCAGTTGTGACTAATCTAAATAAAGTACAACTAACTAACTAACTACAAAAATAGGGTACTGGCTATATAGAGTGCCACAAGTGTGATAGAAACATGATAAGGTTTCAATCTTAAAGGGAAACTTCACCGATTAGCATTAAGCTTTGTATCCGTAGAACCCCGGTAGTATTTTTGAATGACCATGCTTCCCTCCCTCATGTCCCCCTGAGAGGGGAGATCTCTGTATTGAGGGTCTGGAAAAAAACCTCAGATGACGCAAAATGACGATTTTTGCGTCATCTGAGGCTTTTTTGCCCAGAGGCAAACGACTACAGCCTGTATGTCAGTACCCGATCCGTTCCAACTGCACAATCCGTTCTGCGCATGAGCAAGATGTTCGCGCATGCGCTGTGGTACGATGATTTACGACACTACCCAATCTGTTCCCACACTAGCCTCCACCGGGAAGCTAACGTTAGTTTAGCTAATAGCTAATTCACGTTAGTTTAGCTAATAGCTAATTCGGGCGGACCGCTAGGTGATTATAGCGGTCTGCCGTTAGCCTCCACTGGGAAGCTATAACGTTACTTTAGCTAACAGTTCATTTGGCTAACCGCTAGCTGATTGTAGCGGTCTGCCGTCCGTCAGCCTCCACAGTTAAGTTAACGTTAGTTCAGCTAACAGCTAATTCGGCTAACCGCTAGCTGAGACAGCATGCAAACTTTTAAAAGACCCTCAAAATAAAATTTCAAAACAAACGTTAACATATATAACAGCTGTTACGTCAGTTCTACTTTACTTGTGCTCATTTAAAATACAATCACTCAATACTTGTCTTTATTGTTACTGTAAAGTCTTAATTTTGCTGTAGCCTGCTTTTCCCATTATGTTTGACTTAACGTTATTTTAGACTGAATCTAGCTGTCCGTTCTGCCTGCACGATCCGTTCTGCATGCGTTATTTGTCAGCTAGCGGTTAGCCGAATTAGCTGTTAGCTAAACTAACGTTAGCTTGGGTGGAGGCTAGCGTGGAACAGATCGGGCAGGTCGTAAAACAGTATCATCATCTGCGCATGCGTGAACATCTTGCGCATGCGCGGAACGGATTGTGCGGGTGGAACGGATCGGGTACTGACACTGTCAGGCTGATTCAAGACCCCTCCGCTTCGCGTCGGGTTCCTGATCACCCTGTCGGGGTTGTATTCGCTATAACAACCGCCTCGCTCTACATTATCCCTTACTTATTACATGGCTTGGTTGAATTCTAATGTAGAATGCGGTCTGTTATTTCTTGACAACAGACCGCTGCTAAGGATAACACACCATTGCCATGCATAGCAGAGCGTTGCCATGGACACAGTTCTGTTCACTCTGGAGCTATCAATCAATCCGCTGAAAGAAGTCCGGATAAGGTATCAGCTGTGGCCAAAAAAAGCATGTTTTAAAAGTGTAACACCACTTGAGCCACGGTGATACGTTTTTTTGTGTATATGGTTGAAATGACAATAAAACACACTTGTTGAGTTGATCGTCTCACTGTCTGTCTGTAAAGGGCAGGCGTGGCTTGGGAGTGGCCTCATACAGCAGCAAAGCAAGTGCATTCTGGGATTTGGTGTCTTTCATCCATATGAGCCAAAAACACATTTTCTGTCTTATCTTGGCCTAGAAGGCACCAATTTTAATTTTTTTTTCACATTTCTACTACATAAGTGACCCAATTTAAAGATATATTCAGCTTTCCAGCGGTGAAATTTCCCTTTAACCTCAAAGTCGAAGTTGTAGCTGTTGTGGAGCTTTCGATCTTCAGTAGCAGATGGGGGTTTCTCAGTTGTCATGGGAATTGAAGATGTTAAACAATATTCTGAGCACTATAAGGACTTCTCGTCCATGTTGGCTTCAGAGTTGCAATGATTAGTCAATGAATTAGTCGATCGACAAACATTTTTTATTTTATGCAACATTGTAAAATATTTGCCGTTTTTTTTTTTAGCTTAATGTAATTATAAACTGAACTGAAGCTGAACTTTGGTTTTTGGACTGTTGAGAAAAAGAAAAGGACGTGGGTCAGCAAACAAGAGATAAAGAAACTACAACTTAACATTATTTTGTATAAATTATTTTATTGTAATGCTTATAATGTGTAAAAACAGAGAAGTGACAGAGGTTGCAGACAGATTTACACCAGACCAACTGACACTGCTTCAGTTATTGGCGTTCTTGCCTTCCACAATCTCATTTATTTGTAGATGGGGCTCGTTTTGAGAAGAGCTTTTTTTAAACACAGCATACCCAGGGTAACAATTTTTGTTGAAACAACTGGTGTTTTGGATGACAAATAGGGTGAAACTTGTATAAAAAGTTGGTTAAAGGTCCTATGACATGCTGCTTTTTGGATGCTTTTATATAGGTCTTAGTGGTCCCCTAATACTGTATCTGAAGTCTCTTTCCTGAAATTCAGCCTTGGTGCAGAATTACAGCCACTAGAGCCAGTCCCACAACGAGCTGTCCTTAGGACGTGCTATTTCTGTGTCTGTAGCTTTAAATGCTATTTAGGAGGAGATAGGGGGCGCAAGGTGGAGGGTGGGGGTGTGGCCTTGACCAACTGCCATGCTTCGCTCGTTTGCAAGCCATGATGTCTCTCTCTTTCTCATGGGCGGGCCAGATTCTCTGGGTGGGCAAAGCAGAGAAAGGGGCGGTAATCTTTCCCCTTATGACGTCATATAGGGAAGATTCCAGATTGGCCCATCTGAGTTTTCATTTTCTCAAAGGCAGAGCAGGATACCCAGGGCTCGGTTTACACCTATCACCATTTCTAGCCACTGGAGGACCCAGGGCCGTTTGAAGGAATTTGGGGGCCCTAAGCAAAATGGACATGGAGGCCCCCCAACCCCCCTGCCCCGCACGCACGCAAAGCCTACAGGAACCACAGCATAGCCATTAAGTTTAAGTTCACCCACACTTTATATAAATAAAAAAAGTTTACAGTGCATAAACTGCTGTTGCATAAACTGTGCATAGATAAATGTTTAAAGTGCAAATACTCGTGTTGCATATACTTTGCATAAATAAAAAAAAATTATGTTTTTATTAATATAATCCATCTGTCGAGGTACAGAATGCATCACTGAAGCCTGGTTCAGACGGCAGGATAATTAGGCCGATTTTAGCCCCGATTCACCCCTCCCGACAATCCTAAGGATGCTCAGATTATCGTAAAATAATCAGATCCGATATTCCTGCCGTGTGTGGTGTGTTAAGACTGCTCTCGTCTGCTCGGAAGGACGTCGGGACCGCTCCAATCTCAAATCGGGGATATCCAACATGTTGGATTTTTTTGGCCCGATTTCTCCTCGTGTGTGGTGTCCCCCGGGGACAAACGAGCACGCAGCCTGTGTAAAATAAATAAAGTCGATGGGCATAACTACATCCACAACTGCAGTCCACCAGAGTACATGGAAACGAATATATGAACATTTATTTCAACGGTAATTAATCTGTGTAATACTTAACGACATTTCTATGACAAAAAACTAATCACCTCCATATCATGATGTAGCAAGTATAGTCCATGCTCGCGTTGTCTTCTTTGACCATCGCCTTTTCTTTTGATAACGTTTTTTTTTGGTTAAAAACAAACTACAAACTATCGCCACTGCATCCTCTTCATCCGCAATGATTGTTTACTCTGAAGTCACGTTTGATCTCGAGGGATTTTGCGAGATTTCCCGTCTGACCTGGGAATGCTCGGGAGTCAAATCGGTTCGTGTGTGATGTGTTGATTTTGCCGTGTGCTGCGCACCACACACTGTACGACCAAAACTGTTAGACCCGTAATTTTTCATCACCGTGTGTGGGGTCTCTCAGGATTGGAAAATTGGCCGACAATTTAAAAATCGTCCCGTGTGAAGCAGGCTTGAGTGTCTGACACCTAGAAAATTGACAGGTTACTGTATATTAAAAATTCTGAAATGTCCATGGGCAAAAGTGACTGGTATTTACACAGTTTGGTGGGAATTCAATAGTGATTTGCACTGTTTTTTTTCCTAACAATATGACAGCACACACTTATCAGTTTAAACTCTGGGCTGTGCAGGATATCAGCTTTAATTACAGAGCTTCTGGTGGTGGGACCTTGTGCTATAGAGGAAACATCAGCACTGAGAAGTGATGCATCTGTCGATGTTGAGGATGAAGTTGATGCTGGAAAAATAATTGAAAAAGAAATCTGAAATTACCTGTGAAGTACGTTTTACCATTTCACTGTTAGCATATTGAAAGAGGTCACTATTAACAGCTCAGCTCAGTGAGAGAAATTCACTCTACCTTCATCAGTGGAGGTATCCTTAGGAAGAGCCTGAGGGCTGAGAAATTTAAGCAAAACACCTTGAGGGAGAAAGAAAAGATGGTAACACTTTATAATAACAATCATTAATAGATGGTAAATTGATAGTTAATATTTAGTTAATTGTAATTTAACTGTTGGCAAACAATCTTTTTACTGTTAACAAACAATGAAATTATAATTAAATGTTTACTAATTATTAGTAGTGCTGTAAATTCAGTTTATTGTAATACACATTATATCTATCATATAATATATTAGGTATCAGGTAATGATTAAACATTTTTTGTAAACCTTTAAGAAACCATTTTTAAAACATTACATAGACGGACAAATTATTCCTAACACTTTAAGGGTTACTAATGCTTAAAAACATCCCAAGCTAATTTATGGTGTGGTTTTCCTAACCCCTATTTGGTAAATAGATTATCACTGTGGAATAGTTAGTATAGCATGCTAACGTTATGCCACTTTCATCAAAACCTATTACAAAGCTATAGCAATGTCATGTCATTAAATACGATAAACAGTGATTTTGGAACAGATCTGCGTCTTCCTTATCCCGTTAAAAAACATATTACAGTTGTAACCATATTCCGTCCTTTCAAAAAAAAAATTTGCACTTAACTGTTCGTCACAAGCAGCATTTGCCGTCAGGCAGGTTACAGGTAACGTTAGCCAACATAAACATATTTTTGCTAGCCTACCTGCTGCAAAATTACACCAAGACAAGTAGAGCTATTTTATCCAGTGTAATTTATCACTTACCACTATCTTGTTTTTTCTTATCCTCCTCTTCCTTTCTCTTCTTCCTTTTCTGTCTTCCTGAAGCATAATTCCGCTTCATGATGACTGCCGACCGAGGAGGTTTTGTATTTTGCCGGCAGCAGAGATCACTAGAAGGGCCCCTTGAGGGGGATCCCGATAACAGTGTCATTGCACTTTACTGCATTGACTATCAAAGGGGCGCTCACAGTTTGTCGTTGCATTTTATTCTTAACCAGTCGTTGTCTTGGGGCCCCAGGCCAGCTCGGGGCCCCAAGCAATTGCTTGGTTTGCTTGCCTTGTCGCGACGGGACTGGGAGGACCATAGGCAGACTGGGGGGAACGCATATTAATGTTAAGAAAAAACTCATAAAGTGAGATTTTCATGCCATTTCCATCCATAGTATCATTAAACCACACAGTCACAGGATACTGTCAGTAAAACAAAAATAGAACTGTTTTCACACATACGTATGCAGTTTGTTGTGTTGTTTAAATTCTAATTGAAAGTTGCACAGCCATGGATTGTAAAATGTATGTAAAATAAAGACCGTAAAATAAAGAAATACATTGACATTAATCAAGTGATCCACTGGTTTTTATTATATCACTGCATATTGCTCCTGGACTTTGCTATAGGCAAGAAGATTCTGATTTTTACATTTCACATCGGTTCACATTCAGAAGGAATACTGCAGGTTGAAGGCATGGAGGGGCTCAGTGGCAGCGGTCATTCTTTCTCATATTGTTTTATTCTTTTTCCATGATCCAAGAAACAAGAACCTCTCCTCATTTTTATTTTATATTGTCCTATTCCTCTCCTCCCTACACCCTTTTCTCATTTTCTGCTTTCCCCACTCCCTTTACTGACTCCCCTCTCCTGCCTCTTCCACCCTCCCTCATCGCTCCTCATTATCAGGTCATCACACTAAACCCAGCTCTTTCCTCCCTTGCTTTATTTCTCTTATCGCCATCATTTTCTTCTTCAATCACCCCCATTCCCATCTCTTTCTCTTTCTCCTGCCCTAATTGTTTATATGCATTAACATTCAAGAATCTATAGCTTGGTGCAGGTGACACCCTGTAATTTGACATCCTTGCCTTTCTCCAAGGTTGGAGAGAGATGCAATCTATGACAATCTATGTGTGTGTGTGTGTGTGTGTGTGTGTGTGTGTGTGTGTGTGTGTGTGTGTGTGTGTGTGTGTGTGTGTGCGCGCACGCAACGTAATCTAGGGTTGTCACACGGCCCCATGCCACTCTCCGTATGCTAATCAATGAATGAAGCTCTGCAAAACTCTCGTCTGCCAACTAAACCCCACACCTCAGTGCTGATATGTCTATTAGCCATATGTCAAACTCCCTCTTTGTTTCTGCCTCCCCCTGTCTCTCCCCACATCTCATTCTCTCCCTTCTCATTCAGTGGTTCCTCCTCTCTGTAATTCTGCGCCGCTGTGTCTCTGTCGCTCCCTCCTATTTCTTTCTCCATACTTTATTTGACTCTCCTCCTGTAACCCTCACTTCCCCTGTGTTCCTTTACTCCTGAACACTCACTCTGGTACTATGGTGGTGGTGTATATGGTTTGCGCACCAAATGTAATTTCATCAAAGTACACTCTCTATTTCTATTCATTGTCAATGACAAGTGTGGGGCATGATGGGATAGATGGTGAAGGAAGCTAGTACATGTAAAACATTGATATTATGTAAACAAGAATATCCGTTACAGCTTGAGGACCCATTTGTATTTCTTCGTTCTGCTTCATATTTGAGTAAAAAAGTGGACAACACATTTCCGAGGGTCTATCACCAGTTTTTGTGGTTTTAAGGGTTGGTAATAAATATCACACTGTATGGAGTTGAGCTCTTGGTCTAAATTATATGTGGTGTTATGTAAAGTGGCCTGTAATATCAGGTTTGGTGCTTGCACACTCAATAGGTAATGCTACCTTGGTAGCTTTTCTATCCCATCAAAGAACTGTATATACCTAGATCACTAAAAAACATGAAGCACGGCATGTTTTTTTCACACGGACTCTCCATATGTGATTTTATTTCTACATAATGAAATCAATAAAATGACAAAACAGATCCTTTAAATAATTTAAGACACAACCACAAGCGATGACTTTCCATAGCACTGCAAAGAAAAGTGGTCCTGCTCGCTCTACATATAGCATTGCTCTGCTTTTATAATAGCACTCCTACTGCTATACTATCCTAACCAGCACCAGATGAGATTCAGGAAAGGAGTCTGTCATTTAGACAGACATGCTGACAGACAGGTAGAGGTGAGATAAAATGAGACGTAGTCGTGCATTTGGCTTGATGCTTTTGCAAGCTTTGAGACAGGATGACAGAGACAGACAGAAGGGCGTGGAACCAGGCAAACAAGAAGGCAAGCAGACAGTTATAGGGGCAGTTAGACAGGCAGTCAGCCCTGGCATTTTGCAGCAGATAAGTAAGCTATCAGAGGAGGGGGATAAATAGCAGAGTAAAGATTGGTCCCGGCCCCCTCAGAGAGGAGCGGGGGGCCACATTGCAGGCGTGGTGGGCAGATAGCCCCCTGCTCTCATTATACTCTGCCTAATCCAAAACGATGTTTACTCAGAGAGAGAGAGAGAAGGGCCACGCTTATCGAAGCACCGCACAGTCCTCCTAGCGTGTGTGTGTGTGTGTGTGTGTGTGTGAGAGAGAGAGAGAGAGACAGACAGACAGAGAGAGAGAGAGAGAGAGAGAGAGAGAGAGAGAGATGTGTTGAAATGAGCCTATTCCAATGGAAAAAGGGATCAGGAGTGTCTCCAAGGCAGACTCTGTTGGCTAGAATGTCGATCCTAATCACACATTGCCTGGCTCTTCTGGTGAAAGGCGAATAGGCTATCTAAACCTGCCTATTCACAGCATGTGTGTTTACCATACCAGCTAGGCAGAATGATCATTTCGTAATTGCTATTATTATTAACACACTAACTTGACCTAATCCGATTTATCAGGGGATGGAGATCCTTAAAGACCACAAAGCATTTTGCTTTTATGATTTTGAAATACTAGAAACTGAGATCAGTAAGAATTGTCCTTTTTCCCTGTTGACTTGTGTTTGCATTGCAGCATTTTTGCATCCATTCGCCTGACTGCAGTAATTATTCTACTGCACCTATATACTGCAAAAAGGCTGAAGTACTCTATAGTACTTGGTGTTTTGTCCTAATAGTGTTCAGTTTCTTAGACATAACTCCTCAATTACAGGAAAGAAACTATTTACAATATATTGTTTATTGTATTTACAACAAAAACTGCTTTACCTCTTATATGAGCTACTGTTCAGACATACCTTTAGAGCAGTACGGCAGTTGCTGGCCCATCCATCGCCCAAATACATTTTTTGTTGTAGATTGATGCTGATTTGTATAATGTATCTCAAAATGTTTATCTTTAAAATGAAAACAGACTTTCGCTGTTGTTTTAAAATAACAATTTTAAACAATAAAATCTAATCGGTAAAAGTGTTACCCTTTACAAAGTACCATATTTTAGTAAGTATCATAGTGTTTTCACAGAGATCTCACTGTTTATTGTCAGTTTGAAACCTCTCAACTTGTAGGGGTAACACAAACTAGGTGCAGCAACCAGCTCTCTCATGCCTTACTATGGGGCCATGCACACAAACGCATGCACACACTTTTACCTCTGTACACAATCTTTTTAAATCTGTCTCTGTCTTTCTCTTTGACTCTCTCACACAACACACACATGAGCTCTGTAGTCTTGTGAACTGTGTGTACCCTGTCTAGGCTGGCCGGGGTAATCCTGGCCTCCACTAAAGTAGCCGTGTGAGAGGACAGATTGTCAGTTGATCATGGCCAGCCGAGAGCCTTATCCCTTATTGGATCGGCCATGGAGGAGGCTTAGGAATTATCTGAGGCCTCGCTTAATGTGGAGACGGATCACCGCCAGAGAGCCACGGAGCCTGAAGACATGCTGGGCCGGAGGGGAGAGAAAGACACTGTGTGTGTGTGTGTGTGTGTGTGTGTGTGTGTGTGTGTGTGTGTGTGTGTGTGTGTGTGTGTGTGTGTGTGTGTGTGTGTGTGTGTGTGTGTGTGTGTGTGTGAGAAAGTAACCAACAGATAGGTGTGTGGTTGTGTGTATCACTATGTAATAGTGATAGAGGCACGTGCGCGTGCGTGCTCAAAGCAACATCATGGACCACTTAACCCCATCTTGACACCGCTCTCTCTCTCTCCCCTTCCTTACTCTATTTTTTGCCTGTCCTCCTCACCTCCCTCCCTCCATTCCCATTGCTCCTCTTCCTCCTGGTCACTATAACCGTGCCTCATTTTCGCTCCTCCTCAGCTTCTTCATCTCTGCCCCCCATTTTCTTTCTCCTCTTGCTCTCATTTCTCAGCCCATCTTATGAGCCCCATCTTTCATTTTGCTTTCACCTCCATCCTGCTTGACTCCCTCCCTCTATCCCCAAACTCCCCTCCCTATTCCTTTCTACCACCTTACTGCTCCTCTGCACTCAAATTGTTCCCGTTCTCCTCTTCCACACTGTTGTTTGCATTTCTCTCCACTCTTAACATCTCCCTCCTCCTTCTCGTCTTCCTAGCTCTCCTCTGTCTCTCCTTTTACTCATCCTATCCTTTCTATAGCACTATACAGCAGCATTCTGTCCTCAGCAGGAGACCTGTGTCTGAAAGAAAGGCAAAAAAGCAGACATTTTATTTTCTAAAGATAAAAAGAAACAAGTGAAATTGCTTGCTTTGTTAAGGAAAACTGTTGTCCAACACCTCATATCTCAGAACCCTCCAGTGTCACTGTAAATACAGCAGCTGACATCAGTAATGCATGTCCTTACATTTTAAAGCCATCACAATGGCGATCTGCTGGTCTTATATGTTAACTGACCTTTTGAGATGGCTGTCAGAGACAATTTAGAATATGTCAGACCTACAAAAGGCCGTCTGTCTTTCAACATTTGGACTATTTAACATTTGGACTAGTGCTTTAACTTTGTAGACTTTTAAACAGTCTGAAAAACCGTGATCAATATTGCTTTCAGCACAAGCTCATTTAAGCAGATCCTTTTATCTTTTAAATGAAAGTGTTCAGGCTGTTTGTAATTAATTATTAGTACTGAGGACATAGTAACAGCCTTGTCCCACGTACTGTTAGCTTAGCTTGGCTTAGCTGGTAAGTAACTTTAGGTTATGTTTCCCTAATTAGTACCTGGATTCCCTTCAGATATTTGAAATAGGCCTTTAGCTAATTCCATCCCGGCTGTCTGATCCCGGGGCATTCAAAGGCCAGTGAGGATGAAGGGTGGGGGGAAAGGATACCCTGATGGCCAGGTTACCTTTCTTAGCCTGCTGCCACCATGGCCCAAACCTGGATAAGCAGCAGAAAACGGAGGGATGGATGGATAAATCCATCTCTGTGCATGGGCTTACTGACAGCTACTGAGGCCAGATTAGTTCTGCCATAAGTCGTTAAGAGTTCCCAGGGTCACCCCCAGGTCACCAGGATGTGGAGGGTTTAGGACCATGACATTACACAGTAGATTCAAAGGGTAGCCGCAACCCAGACATCTGATTGGTCCAGCAGACCTCCCACCTCCTGCTGTGCTGTTAACATTGTGTCTGAGTTTATAAAACACACTAGGAATGTAATACTGCAATACTCACGCCTTGTATTTAGCTGTTTTGTGTTCATCCTGCATGTCTTCATCACATATTATGCCATACCATAAGAAAAAAGGCACACACTACCCCAAAAGGCTTCACATATGGTTTTTGGGGTAAGACCATTGACAAGGTTTAGTGCCATTGGACGATAAAGTACTGGACTGATACACATACACACACCTACACTGCTTCCTTTCCTCATCTAGTAATTGAAGGTGAGAAATAATTTCATTATCCTCAGGAAGAGTAATCTGCTCTCTACTCCTGATCTCTTCATTTCCTACAGTGCACCTCGGCCTTAGACACCCACACACACCCACACACCCACACACACAAACACAGAGTTCCTATCACCCTGGGCTATTAATGTTATTGGAGTTGGGGATTAACCATCAGATTCACATATGCTTTACAAAGCTTTATTACTTAGAGCTGTCTGTCTTGCTCTCTCTGACACACATGCACACACACAGGCACATAACTTTGACTTAAAGAAAGTTAATCTGGGAGTGTGCACACCAGTTAGTGGACAGGAACAGGCCCTCGGGAGAGGGAATGAAAACACGGTGATAAATATCTGGTTTGGAACTTATTGCATTATTGGTCAGTTATTACTGTACTACATTATTGGTACTGGACCTAATTCTTAGCACATTGTATCTTGTGTTTTTTTTTTTCTTCATGATTTCAATCCCACATGGCCTTTAGTCATCTTGGTTTAACACTTACAGATTTACAATCCCTTTAGGGATGTGTAGATGCCTCAAAATGAAACAACCCTGTTTGAATTATCCCCCTAAAACCTTCATCTTCAGTGATGGATGGTGTTATACTAACTTACACCACTACCAAATTAGATGCCACTTTCGACTTGTGCACACCATCAGAAGTCAACAGCAGAATGAAAACCAAATGAAACTAGTCTAGAGTGTGGGGTAGAGTGGCAGATAACACACATTTTAATGTTGCGTTACCACCCTCTACTGTTCAGCTGCCCAAGATGTTCTGGGTGGCCCTTGATGTCAAGTGTCATGGTGACACACATCTGTGGACACAGAGGGGAGGGGCTAAACTGTCATTTCACGGGGCAGAGGTGTGTGGTGGGACACCATTACATTTCATGTCAACACATAATCACAAAGGGAGGGGTCAAAGTGGAAAGGGGAGAATTAGGATGCAGTTTAAGACACACAATACCCCCACACATAGACCTGTTCCAGTTGCGCCAGTGTCTATGCTCATTCCTGCATCACAACAGGGCTTATAACCATTTGTTCCTCCCTGCCTGTTAAATACTGGAATTGAATGTAATTACTGCCTTTTATTGATGGGGGTAACAAATGTAGCACATCAGGCTTTGTTCTCTACCTGCAGTGACCCCAGTCAAGGCCAAATCCCACTTAAACACTGGATTTGACAAGAGTATCTAAAATCTATTTCACGATAAATTGTCTTAATAAAGGTAACAATAAGTATTCATGAAATTCATCAGTACATGACATTTCCTTTATTGTGCTGGCCTACTTTTTTTTATCTGTGTCTAGATGAATTACAGTATGATCAGTTAAAGATTCTGAACTGGACTTTGGGCTCATCAGTTGGTTTAATGTCTTGTTAGATGTGATTGTTATAGCTTTTTCAATCTTAATTATATGGGATCCAGGCTTTTTAATTATTGAAAACTGAGATTAGAGTACATTTAAATTCAGTATAGAGATTCTCAATGTTGCTAATTTACAAAATATGGTTCACTGTCCATCCCTTACACAAACACAAGAGAATTTTTATTTTTCCCACTTTTAACCCTTGTGTTAAAAGTAGCACTTGGTGCACTGCACTGTTGTTTATTTTGAGTCAATCTCCAATGCGCCGTTCTGCTGCCATAAATTCTCACTATTGCACCAAATGTTTATTAATTCACAGCTGAAAATACTCCCAGACAGAAAAGGTTGAGAAAGTCTTGATAGATGGACCAATTAGACTACTAATTGTAAAACTAATTGTTTTTAACTTTCAATGGGATTTGTTGACAATTAAAATTAAACAGAATAACACCAGCCTTATCCTTTAAACACATACTCATTGAGAATGAAATATATATTTATAAAGAATACAAATTCTGAAATATCAGATGTTAAGATAGTTTCCAGCATTGCACTACATACACTTAAACCATTGTTATACTGACTATGTACCATTTGACAGTATAAAGTTTTCCGTACTGTGCTGTGTGACAAGTGCCTAGCTGGAGGGGAATAACAGATGAAATTTAAAATGTCACCTTATTTAAGTCTTGCAGGTCTTGACACTCTCTAGACACACAGTATAGCTACTCTGGCATTGTGTGTGTGTGTGTGTGTGTGTGTGTGTGTGTGTTTGTGTTTGTGTGTGTTGTGTGCTGTCAGGCCAAGTCTTAGAATGCATTTTTTTTTTTTTCTAATGGGGAAAAGGAATATTTGGACATTTTATCAATAGGCATTATTAAATCCTGCTTGCTTGAGCTAATCTTGGCAGACCGGAGCAAGGGGAAAAAGCGAGAGCGAGAGAGTGAGAGAGATAGACCCAGAGAGGGAGAGTGAGAGAGCAGTGATGTCTGCCCCATGAGATGAAGAGAGACCGCCTGTAAGCTGCTTATTATATCGACTACCACCTTTTCTCTCTCTTCCTCTTACCCTGCCGCACTCCCCAGTTTTCTCTCGTTACCTCACTCATTTTCCATCTCTGTCTCCCTCCCTCGCTTGCTTTCTTCAACTCATTCTATATCCCCTCATTCTCTTTTCTCAACAACTCCTTCATATAAATACACGCGCACACACGGATGCATATGTGCACACAAACACACATACACGGCGCCAAGCCGAACCTTCTTGTTCAAAGCCAGAAGCGAAAAGCTGAAGTTTTATTCAAATGAATGTTTACTTCTTCTACTGCCAATGTGTGTGTGTGTGTGTGTGTGTGTGTGTGTGTGTGTGTGTGTTGAGAGAGAGGGAAAATAGCACAAAGTATGCAAGTGTGTGTGCGTTAGTGTGTGTTACATGCACGGCAGAAGGAGAAGGGCTGACAGTAGGTGATAAGCCAGACAGGCCTGCACACTGTGATTATCACCCACCGGACCCCCTTTCACACACACACACACACACACACACACACACACACACACTTGCATACACAGTGTGTTGCAGGGATTTAGGATAGACAGACGGACAAACAGAGACAGAGAAGCCTTGGATCACAGGCAAGGTGGAAACCACAAGAGAAGCAAATGAACACAGACTGGAAAATACAATGCATTCAATTATGTTTCACTGCAGTCTCATTGTTTCTATATCAATATTAAGGTGTTTTGATGTTGAGACACTGGAATCAAAGCACTTTATCATATTAGTGATGCTATAAATGCCTGCAAATAGAGATCTGTCGCTGAAATGGATAATCATCAGTTAATAACTGAGTCTCTAACACTCTCTCGGTCTCTCTCTGATTTAGGTGTGTGGCCGTCTGAAGAGGTGATGGCTCATTATTGTCTGCAGAAACGTCACATGTTCAAGTGAGTTATGCCACTCTTTAAATCTGCTCACTCCATTGTCAAAATGTTCGTTTTACCAAGAAAACAAGGACTAACAGCTGTGATTGTAATTTTTGTTATTTTTACTGTTTTTATTTGAGGAAACTAAAGTAGTTCAGTAAGAAGGTCACACACAGCTTCAATTAGAAGTTAGAAGCTCACGCAGCAATTATTAGGTCTGAAGAGGTTAGTTATACAGGAGAAAAGCCAGTCATTGAGATTGTGGCAAAACCTTTCACAGTGTTCTTTTTCATTTTGTGACTTTCGATTGAATTAAAGACCATTTTTCCAGTCAATTTCATCATTGAAGTTTTCTTTAAAATAGTGTTAAAATCTTGTCTCATCTTGTTCTCGTTAACCCAATATTGTGTATCATCTCGTAAGCGGAGTCTTGTCACACCCCTACAATTGAGAGATTCAGAAGGATGTTTGGCAGCATTTCATGACCCTCTTTTTACCATGTTTGAGTTCACAAAAGCATGACAGGGAATCACTTTATAATACAAATAAGTAAGAGAGACATTATTCTTCCTGCACAAACATATTGAAAAACATTGCATTTGTTGTAATAACAGATTGTGGAACAGTAGAACAGGCTGTTGGATCCCTCTAATTGAAATCTGACCGGGACCTGCAGTAAACACCTGGCACTTGGTGTCATTCTGTACCTTTTTATGCCACGCTGTGTTGTCCTGTGTTGCTCTTTCCCCTGCTCTCATCTGCTGAGCACTGGCCTGCCCTGCGGCACAGGGATGAAAAGCACCCAGGCAACGTTGATTTCCATTTAAGGTGGAACGTCACCCTTTGATTTCCTGTTTTAACATTCAAGAGGCGAGGGGCAAGGAAGAGAGGGGTATTGATCAGAGCAGCGTAGTGAAGGTCAGCAAGAGAGGGAGGGAGGCAGGGAGGGATGAAAGAGGACAGGGGAAGAGATGGAGGAAAAGGGGAGATGAAAGGAGGAAAAGGGATGGAGAGAGGGGTTGAATGAACATGCAAGCGACAGGACTGTGTGCGTGTGTGTGTGTGTGTGTGTGTGTGTGTGTGTGTGTGTTTCAGATTCCCGCTGATTGAGCTTGTGCTTCTCAATGTTCAGTATTCAGCTTTCAGGTTGATGGTTCAATTGATATTTCTTTCCCTGCTGTGTTTATGTGTGTGTATGTGTTTGTATGATGTGCATCTACTGTACAGTGTGTGTGTGTTAGTGCTAAACTGCTAGGTTTCGGCTCAGCAATGTGAATCTCACTCCCTCTATTTGCTCTCTCACTCTCTCTGTTTCCCAGGGGTGCAGTGTGCGAGTTAGGAGGAGGTATGACTTGTCTTGCTGGGCTCATGGTAAGTGACACGCACACACACACACACACACACACACACACACACACACACACACACACACACATAGATACAAAGATATCTGTGGGAGAAGTGGCTTGGCTTCCCTAATGAAATTGACCCTTTCCAATCAATAAACAAACAGCATGGGCACACAGTATCCATACCTATTAATATACATATCATTCACTTCTTCACTTCTGTGTTTTTGTGCCTTCTCAAGTGTATGCATGCACACTCTTTACCCACATTATTAAATCAACAGTAGGTCACATGTCAACTCTTTAGTCTGTGGTTAGCTCCTCACAAAATCCTGGGTGTACACATCCTAAGTCTCCCAGGTTTGTGGTCGAAGTATAATATATTTTTTTATTATTTTTTGGGCATTTTTAGGCCTTTAATGACAGGACAGCTGAAGAAATGAAAGGGGAGAGAGAGGGGGGAATGACATGCAGCAAAGGGCCGCAGGTCGGAGTCAAACCTGGGCCCGCTGCGTCGAGGAGTAAACCTCTATATATGGGCGCCTGCTCTACCAACTGTGCTACCTGGGCATCCTGGTCGAAGTATAATTAACAATGTGTATTACTGCTGAAAACAGCTCCTACATTTCTGTTAGTGGAAATTCAGAAGACAATGAAGAAGAGAAAATGAGTACAACATGAGTACAACCTAATCACAGTCGTTTTAAGTACATACTTCTGGCAAAAGAGTCTAACAACCCTGACCATTTAAAAGCATTGTTTAAAGTATACGGTAAAAGTACATTGTTGCATATGCAAGGTTTTTCTCATGACAGTAGAGTTAGTTACATAAGAAATACAGCATCCTGTCCATTGTTAGATTACTCTGGAGTTGGAATTTCAGATGTTCTTATGTCTAGATAATTGCACCATTGAAAGATGATGATGTGTTTATTAACTGGAACAAATATCAAAACAAAGCTAAGTTTCCTGGCTGGACAACACTTGCTATGTCTGTCTGTCCCTGTAGACTGTGACACCGTGTCACTTTCATACATTTAATTTATTACAGCATGTAAGCTCACAGATAGTTTTTTTTTTTTTGTTTGTTTTACCAATTAGCTTTAATTTGCTTTCCATTTTAAATTGGTAAAACACATTCCTTAACTGTTAATATGTATTTATATAGTATTTGGTCCTCTAGTTATTGTATTTTTTATGTTGAATTAAACAAGGACTCAAACAAAGGTCATTCATGAAACACAACACATCCATAGTAACAAAGTCAACCACACTTTTTCTCTTAGCTTAAGAGTTCTCTGCTTAGCAAAAATTCTACTCAACAGCATTGTTAAATGTCTTAAGAGAAAACATTCAATTAGCAACTTAAGATGCCATTAAGGCAGACTCGATGGTAAAATAAAATAATTTGTGAATGCCCCACACACTTGATTGTATGAAAACCAGAATCACAAAATACACAGTATAGGAGCATTGATGCATCTTATCACAGCACCTACTTACTTACTAACTTGTTTGTTAAATGAATGGCAAATTGGAATTAATGCACAATAAATACTGACAAAGCACTGTCTGAGTATTGCAGGTTTGATATGGATGTGAGGGAGCTTTTTTTTCCCCAAACAATTTTATATTTTAAGAATTTGGAAAAAAAGGAGTACGTTGTATGTAAAACCAGTCTTTAAGATTAACAGGATTACGTTTGTATCCAATATAATGATTATAATATGCTCTTTCATTATGCTTATCAGCAAACTCACACAATCATCAGACCACCTGAGTTGTAACTCCTAGCTATATGAACTACCTTGGGTCTTAAATGCTGTCGTGTATTGACACAAAACACGCACACGCACACACACACATGCACACTGACACACTCAGATATATCACAGTCTGTCAGCCATAGGGTTTATTAGCCAGGGTCTTAAGGGCCCCTCCACATAGCAGGCGTCAGTGTCCCATCGATCTGCAAGATGCCATTCTGTGTTGTGTTGTGTGACTTCTACGTGTACGTTTGTTTGTGTGTGTGTGTGCAGACAGACAGTGTGTGTGTGTGCGTGCGTGTGTGTGATTGCATTCCCTACGGCTGGGGTGTGTGTGAGAAAGCTTGGTTTTATCTCTTGGCAGTCAATACACCATGTTTTGACATTGGTAGCTTGAGATGGAATCCTTCCTTCACACCTCTCTTTCTCCTCATCCTGTCGTCATCCGTCACTGACACCACATTCAACTTTTTTTCTCTGTTGTCCATGTGAATAGTTCATTAATTATTCCTTTAGTTGTTGCATTTCGTCCCTCCCTTCCACCCCACTTTTTGTCATCATTTATTCACCCCCTTCCTTAATTCTTTATTTTCTGTTCTATAACATTTTCAGGTCCTGATTTCAATCCCCCATTCCTTAACTACACATCGTCCAACAGTGTCCTGTTAAACTGCACTCTAGATTTCAGGATAATATTATATATAATTCCCCATCTTCATGCTGATGATGTAGACCAACCCATCACAGGAAGCATCCATCTACAGTACCTTGCCACATGCAATCAAATCAACATATGTCAACATTGTTGTTTGTTCTTGGCAGAATTGAAGCTCATGCCCTGGCCATTTCTGAGGCATGGTTAACCCCCTCTGTCCCTGGCTGTCTTCTCTGCCTTAAAGCTATGATCTTTTTTACATGGATTGCACTGACAAGCCTGGTGAAGTTTTTTAACCACCCTACACTCTAGGGATGGCAATGTTGGTTCCGTTCTGTCGGTCCATCACTTGGGTCCAGACTGAAGAAACTCAACAACTATTGGAAATAATTTTGTGCAGTCATTTATGGTCCTCACAGCAAGAATCCTAATATCTTTGTTGATTTTCCAAACACCTTGCACCACCAGCAGGTCAGCATTTCCCCAAACTTTTCATCTAGTACCAACATCAGGCTGACAATTTTGGTTCAGTTAAATGTCTTGACAACATTGAAATGGCTTGCCTTGAAATATGGTACAGACATTGATGTTAATAACATTCCCATCAGTCTCAGCTATACTTTGTATATAGCGCTAATGAGCAAATGTTAGCATGCTAATATGCTAAGATGAAATGGGGAACATGGTGACCATTACCTGCATGGTAAAATAGTCATTGTGAGCATGTCATGAGCTTAAAGTACTGCTGTGCCCAAGTACAGCCTAACAGAGCTGCTAGCATGGCTGTAGACTCTTAATCTTCTTTCTATTTTGGCATCCAAAAAATATAGTCACAAGTCATTTAATATGGTCAGTTAAGAAAAAAATCATTATAAATCATTACTCAAGTGCAAACACTATAAATCAGAAATTATACACTACGCAATAACTTCCTAAAATAATTCCCTTGTAAATTACTTGACAAACACTTAATAATCAGTAACAAAGCACCTCCAAAATAACTATAAATTATTTTGTCTGTAAATATGGTGTTCGTTCTAACCAATCAGCTATCGGGGTGCCTCAGGGAAGAATACTTGGTCCCCTACTCTTCCTTAGGAGAGTGTATTAAACACTGTAGAAATGCTGACTTTTGTGTTGCACAATGCTTCATTAGACAGATGGACATTTTAACAAATTACACATATTAATAAATGTATGAATATAACAAATCTTAAAAATGAAATGACAAAATACATACATTTAGAACGACACATGTTTTCTGATCTGATGCTACTATCAGCAGGATGACATAATTTGTTAGTGGCTTCCAAAACTGTTACAAAAACTGTTGAAAAATAAGTCAGTTTTATGATGTGACAATGCTGTGGTTAAGGTTTCATTGGTCTTAGGGAAACATCATGGTTTGGTTTTAAATTACTTCGTTGTCATTGTTACAATAATACACTTGGTTAACTATCCTGTTTTTTTCATGCCTGAAAACAAATTGCGTTGACTCAAAAGTTTAAATTACTAACTTCACAGCAGCATACAGTTTGACATTTTGATAACCTTTGTTTAGATTAAGATGTTTGTGAACATTTGATAGAGCCTGACTGACTACACATGTGTGTATAGTGGTGTTGGAGGGTGGAGGGTTGTTGCAGCGTTGGGCTCCTGATCTTTCAGCTGGATGCTCTGATTCAGCCTGGAGGTCTCTTCCTCCACTTGAGCAGATGGTGGGACGCACAGCACTCAGTGACCCTCTTATACACCCTGCAGGGCCTTAACATGTGTGTGCGTCTGTGTGAGTACATGTGTGTCAAAGCATGTGTGTGTGTTCTGTTTGTTACAGAAATTTTCATACACTTGATATGCTACATGCCATATGAGTCAAGATTGCAGTGAATCAGCCATATAGGATTGTGTGCATACCAACACAATAGCTACAGTACCTGAACTTACACTCTCTCTCTCTCACACACACACACACACACACACACACACACACACACACACACACACACACACACACACACACTCCTTAACAGAAATTGACAGCCTGACACACACTTGATATAAAAAAAGCATCTGCAAAGAAAAGAGAATGTGAAATGATGAGATTATAGTAAAGCACACACCTCTATATCTATATCTCACGCACACAGAGACACAGCACAGCACAAAGCTTTCTATCCATTCTCCTGTCTTGCTCCCTCTCTTTCTCTTCGTCTCTCACAGTCTGCACCGCAAAGTTATATGAAGGGCATCAGGCAGGCCCGGCGAGCCGAGTGCAGAGTGACAGCGGCGAACGGAGTGATGGCTCGGGCCGATAAACACCCGCAGTGAAAAGGCTCTGCGCTTGCCATCATCCCCTGTCACAATGCAATTACTGAACAGAGTGATAGCAAGATAGCAGCCCCCACCGCTAGCCACAATGATAAAAGTATTGACTGATTTGATTGAATGATTAGAATAATGCAGACATAAAAATGGGGTGAAGATAGAGAGGGAAATGGCATGGAGGAGAGGGAGCAATAGAAAGAGAGTGTGGGGCGGGCTGGGCTGCCAAGAGTGAAGCTTTGTAGATACGGTTATGTCATTATTTAGTGTGTGTGTGTGTGTGTGTGTGTGTGTGTGTGTGTGTGTGTTCAGATGTTTGCTTCATCTAAGGGTGATTTTGTTTTTTTTCTTTTGTTTCATTTCTCTGTCTCTTTCCTGTGTCTCTGTCTCTCAGGTTGCCATTTGTGCTGACGTGAAGGAAGTTCTGCTATCAGATGGGAACGAGAAGTCCATTCAGAGTATCCTTTCATCGTCCTCTCTCCTTCTCTTTTTCTCTATCTCTCTATCTCTGCCTCATTCCTCTAGCTCACATGTATTTATATCCATTCATATGGATTCATTTATGTAAAAACTTTTGTCTTATTTATTTAATTTAGATTATTCAATTAAAATAAACAATGTGTTTGTTTGTGCATTCCTATACACAAACAATCACAGATTCAGGCAGATTGTGGTTTTCAGACACATCCCATTAAATATAACATTTTTACATGTGCAGTGTAAGATTTCACATGCGAAAACATGAATTTCACATGTGCTTTTTGAGTCTGTGAAATACATCCAGTTTCCACAAATTACATCCTCCAAAGATATTCATTCAGTTGAACCTTTTTTTAACAGTTTCAGCAAAAACTAAACATTATATCCTAGTTTTAGCTAGGTGTACCTAATAAACTGGCAACTAAATGTATATACTGTATATACACCAATAAAATGCTAAGTAGTAATAGTAGTGCTTAATCAGTCATTAATCATTGTGCCAGTCATTATCTATTAAACATCATAAACATCTTGCAATCTAAACCATTATTATTGCTAATCAATTCTGCTATTATTTTAATTTCGTTCATGCTATGTGATCAAGATTCATTACTTATGTGATCTATTTTTCCAGTGGCTCTGCTGTAGCTGTAGTGTCTCTTTTAGGCAGAATCATAAACTAAAAGTAGACTGTGTGCTGTAACCTTGGTGTTTCAGCCCTGAAATCAGAGATTCGGTTGGACTGAAGGAAGAATAGCGAGCCACCTCTTTTATATTTAGGAATAAGCAGCAGATGGGGCACTCACAGTAACAAATACCCAGCACTGGCACTCAACATGGCATCTACCAATCCTAGCTGTCCACAATGCCATGTTAAGAGCATTATAATTGCCATCCTGTCAGATTTAGTTTAAGACTTCATCTAATGCAAAGGCTAGGGTTAGGGCTTGATGAGTGTTTTAGAAACAGGAACAATCAAGGTTTGTTTAAAATGTTTTTGTGTGTGGTTAAGGTTTAGGCCTATAATTACAATTTTAGGACAAATCTTTAGGTGAGATTTTTTTTTGCCAACATTTGTTCTTTGAGTGGGTTATTGATCAACTCTGTCAGCTTGCAAACCATATTGCTATTCTTTACTAGCCATTTTACTCTTCTCTCTGTCTGATGTCCTTTGTAGGCTCTTGCTTTCCCACTCTTTTCTTCCCATCTTCTTTCATCATCCTGTCCTTTTTCTCCATTTCTCCAAGATCTTGCTTTATTCACTCACAACTGAACAGACGAGAAAAAAAGCACATTTCTTCCCCATTGACCGACATGGCTCTTCCATATTTAGCTGTGCTTACAATATCTCAGTCTACAATGCTCCTTTACTGATCACAATAAGCCCAAACAATAACATTACAGAGCCTGTTACGCACGCACACACACACGCACACACACACACACACACACACACACACACACACACACACACACACACACACACACACACACACACACACACACACACACACACAAACAATACACCATTGACCAACTGCTTTGTTTCACAGAACAAACACAGAGAGAATTGTAAGTGAAATCATAGCGAGAATGGATTGAACACACACAGAAAGAGAGCGGGAGGGTTAAGAAAGACAACAATAATTTGCTCTGGGCTCAGCCAAATTGTCCCATTCACATACTGCAGGCACTGTGTGGCATTTCCTCCCTCTGAGGAAGCTGTTGGTCTTAGCCTTGTGCTAATGGTTACTGTTTGTCTCACATGCCCTTATTGTGCAGCCTGTGTTACAATAGAAAGAGATAGTGGATTGTGATATGGCTCAGTTTTATACAGTGAAATGGATGAGGAGATAAGCAGAAAAAGAAGTTATGAATCAGCGACATGTAGTTATATATAGGGAATAGATTTTTCCCTTTCCTTAGAAATTGTTGACCTCATTTAGAGTTCAGAAACACACACAAACACCATGGAGAGGAGAGACTGTTGCTGTGACCTTGAATACTCATGTTGAAAATCAATTGAAATGTTCCATTAAGAATGATTGATGCATGCCATTGGCTGCTACTTGTCTACTTCACGTGATGGGAGCAAATATTCCTCCACTTTAATGTTCAATAATACTCAAATCTGTCTCTCTCTTTCACTTTTTCCTCTTTATTTTGTGTGTGTGTGTGTGTGTGTGTGTGTGCGTGTGTGTGTGCGTGCGTGCGTGCGTGAGCTGACCTCTCCCCCAGTGGTGTGCTGGTGATGAGATTACAGTAAGCTGCTCTGCTCTTCGCCCTGTCATCCCTATACATAATACACTGATGCACAGGTGTCCAGCGTGTGCGACTGTATATAAATGTGTGCTAACCTGCATATTATTGTGTATTTGTGTCTAAGAGGCCTCTTTGATTTTGGATCGGCTCTCGAGCTATCAATCCATCTATGAACTTATCACGTATTCCTGCTCTGTCTCTCTTGCTCTCTGTCTTTGTCGATTGGATTTGTCTCAGCTCTTTGCAGGCTTTAAAGACAAGGAAATCCTAATTGAATTGCTTTGAAACTCCACAAGCCAGTGTATTACTAGGCAACTTGACATCAATCGCCCTGCCTTTGTGTGCGTTCATCTGCACGTCTGTGTTTGTGTGCAATAGGGACAGTGTGAGTTTGTGTGTCTGTGGTTAAAAGCTTTCCCATTGATCCAGCCAAAGGCTGCTGTGATCTGCTTCTGTAGGCTGGCTCCCTATCCCCGAAGATCATCTCTGCTCACTCATGCTGTCTCTATGTTGGTGTCTACCATATGTGTTTTTACCTAAAGAGCGTCTTGATGTATCTCTTTTGTGACATGATACACCACTCCAAAAATCTGAATATCTTTTGATATTTGGGACAGTTTGAATCTCTTGATTAGTAAGGAAATGTGGATGGTAGAGGTAGATGACCAATGTTCTTTCTTCCATCTTAAAATCCACATGTTTTGTGTTTCAAACATGCAACAGTATGGTTCACACAAACATTTGTATGATATTTGGCAATACATTTGGATTTGCAGGAAAGATTATTTGAATTAGCAAATATATATTAAATACACTCATCAGTGGTGGTTTTAACAAGTTTTTAGCAAACATTTTTATCTGTAGAAAAATGCTATTAAACAATTCTGGTGAAAATTGGTGTAGCCTCTGTTTTGACCCTTTTTCATAGACACAGGCCATCCTCACATTCTAAACATGATGGCTTTACTATAATTTGAATTTCAGCCCACTAGAGGCCTAACTGCAAGGATTCAGTTTGTGATTTGTATCTACTGTAAACATATCGGCCATATGTACTGTATGAATAGAGAGAACATTTATTTAGTATAATATGGGATCTTCAAGCATTTTCCTGCAGTTGAGGTTGTAATGTGTGTGTGTCTACGATGAATCCTTGACCATGGCATGTCAGATGTACGAGGGCTGGCTGAGAGAAACAGGAAAGCTGGAAAGTTTGGGTCAACACAGGTATCTGCCAGGTGAGCCTATTTCCTTAGCTCTTTATCTTTCTATTTACCATGTTAGATACCTAAACCTAATCATCACCAGAACATCAAGTCGTGTACAGTATTTGACTTAACTATTGACTGACATTTTCACATGATAAACACGAAATTGTTTTGTTCAATGCCATTGTCAAATACCTAATTGTAATTGATGGTTTGGGACCAACACATCTTTATACCATTGTATTGTATTATTCTCTTTTATGAATTCTATGAATCGCTAACTTAAAATACAATCAAATCAGATTTTCATGTTGAATAAATGTCAATTTCATACAGTTTGTCTTTAAATATCAGTAAGATCAACCCTTGTTAGCTATATACTGTAATATCCATTCTTTAAGTATAATTTGTGTGTTTACATGCGCACAGAGTCATCCAAGCAAAATGATTCCCTTTGATAGACATCCAGAAACCATCAAGATAACTTTCCACTACACACACACACACACACACACACACACACACACACACACACACAACTCATATGCAAGGACGGGCTAAAACGTATTTAATTGTCTCAAAAAAAGCCATTTTACCATTGACTGAGTGTTTTGCTCCCCCTATCTCTTCCCTCCTCCTCTCTCTCTCCGTTTCTCCCTCATGCACATATTTACATGAGTGGAAGATGGAGTGAAAAAGTAAACGTATAATTAGGCTACATTACTTTGATTGTTTTCTTTTCAGATTATGCCTGCTGTCATCGCCGCACCGCAAGAGAGGGCGAAGGGCACGATGCGATTGGACAAGGGGAGGGAGAGGGAGGGGCAATGTTGCGTGATGGTGTGTGCACATGCATGCGTATGTGTGTGTGTGCTCGCGTGTTGGGACCTCCTGCCGTGAATCGAGATTGTGTTTCTAGCAGGGCCTAATGTTTTGTTTACTAAGTGTTAATAATGCCTAATTAATAATCCCCCACTCTGCCTAACAGTCTGTGAGAGAGAAGGAGAGAGAGGGGAAAATGGTGTGGAAGAGGAGATGGAGGAGAAAGCTGTGAACAGTAGAGCCCTTACACAATGCGGAACAACCAAATTATATCCAAAGAAAAAGAAAAAACGGATGAATCACTGGTAATCTACAACAAAAACGTCAATAGTGTTTAGCATTGACCAGAAAATACCAAGTAGCACATTGTCTGAGCGCTGTGAGCGATCACTAACTGAGAAAGACATCAAATACAGACTGGGTGCTCATTGAGATCAGAGAAAACCGACCGTGTCAGTTCTGCCAACAACAAGACATGGAGACACTGCAACACCTCCTATCATATATATTTTATTTTCTTGAATAGAGTTTTTTTATAGTGTATATAGGGTTGTATAGTATATATTGTGTAGTAATGTGTGAACTATTTGTTTTTGTTTTCCCCTTTCATTATGAAACATTATACTTACAGTATATCGTAAACCAGGTAGATGCTGCTCTGGCAGTGTTCATGCCAATAAGATAAAGTGGAAGAGAGAGGACAGTGAGTGAAAGTTGAATAGCAACATGTATGTTTTGCGTGTGTGTATGTGCGTGTGTGTTTACATGGCATAAATGTCAAGTGTCATGTCAGAAGCTCCCTCTCTTTACCTCACAAATTACATGTCTTCCCTCCCTGACACTTGTTGACCTCATTTCCATTCCAAGTCTCAACGGAAGCAGAAACACAGTGTGTGTCAGAGAGAGCAGTGTCGGGGAGCTCAAAGTGAAAAGAGAAAAGAAGCAGGGAGTGACAAACTGCTGTTGCTCGCTGTGCAGTTTCATGAACACTGGCCTTCTTCTGTCACCGGCTCTGCAAATATTAAACTTTGGTTTTGATTCTGTTTTATGTGTGCTTACAGGGTGGTGAGGTGGGACTGTGAGTCAGACATTACGGCAGTAGAGGGTCACTTTGACATTGTCATGTGTGCAGACTGGTATGTTCACACACACACACACACACACACACACATATTATCTCTGTGTGTGCGTTCTGGCATTCATTTTCATTTCTGCATGACAGTTCTTGCATGCCCCCCCCCCCCACACACACACACACTTGCGCCTGGACCTTCCCCTGCCTTGTCCACACACACACACACACACACACACACACAGACACACACACACTTACATTCACACATGCATATGCTCAGATGCCCGCCTGCCTCCATTTTACACCAAATTGCCTCGTTTTCATGCTTGGTGTCCCAGCAAATGGATGACTTAGGCAAATTGCAAATAATTGCGCTTGACAAGGAAGAAGGCACCATAAGATAAAAAAAGAGTTAAGGGCGGATTTAGGGAGGAGTAGAAATGGAGATGGAAATGGAGAGAGAGAGCAACATAAACATAACAATTAGACTATCGTTCATTGAAATGTAGATCTCGTGGCCAATTGAGAATCACATATTTTTTATCGCTCACTTGTACTGTGTGAGGTAGAATGTATCAGGATTTTTAGAGTATCCCGCACTGTGACATCCTTGGAAAAAAACATGAAGAATGGGAAAGAATTGAAAAGTAATTCCCTTCTTTAACTCTTTGTAGCAAAGTATAGTGTAGCAAAAAGGATGGTTTATGCAACCTTGACTTGTTTACACGCACGCACACACACGCACGCACGCACGCACGCACGCACGCACGCACGCACGCACACACACACACACACACACAGGGCTATAGTGGTAAATAAAAGGGTAAATACACCTTGCTTATTAGAACTACTGCATCTTGGCACTAGTCAGTACACACCTACAGTATCTATTAGAGAGAGAGAATAAAATGTCTGAGAGATGAAGAATTTTAATATTTTTCAAACTATGTCAAGAATGCCAAGTTGTATTCTTTGACATAAAAAGGATGTTAGGACTAAAAAATATATACGTACATGATCAGCATTTAAAGAAAAACTGAAGTTGTGCCATCTAGCCAGACTAGTCTCAGAGAGTAATGATAGCATCGCATCTTAAGCTGTGATTCAATGCAAAGTGACAAAGTCACAACCATTGGAGTATCTGGCATTTTTGCAGTCTCTGGGTGGGGTCGCCAATGCTCCGATCCCAATATTAGGAGGCCAGAGGTGTGCAGGTGTGGGAGGAGTTAATGCAGGAAATAAAGAGGGACTTTACTTTGGCCTCAACAAGATTCAGCAAACCTTTAGAAGACTCTGGAGGGAGAAGCACAGGCTTGCCCAGAGTGTTTCAGCTGAGAGTTTACGGCTGACCTTGACTGGTTGTCGTATCGTGAAGGGAACACTTTGAGGAACCTTACTTTACTTCCTGGTGAAGTTCACTGAGGCAGTTTAAAAAAGTCTGCAGTGGGAGAGATGAGATGCTTATAGCAAACACATTTACGTCCGTTTACCACCACATCTGCATCCTAGCATACACACATGAACATACAAACATACACATGCTGGGAAGATGGACATGCTGTTGGATGAAGTGAAAGTACTTGACTATTTTCCAGCTTCACAAACACTGAACAAATTTAGCGTGTGTACAGTGTGTGTGTGTGTGTGTGTGTGTGTGTCTATCTGTCTATCTGCACGAGTGTGTGCATGTGTGCTAAGTGCAGCATTAGCAAACAGCGTTATCATTATTGTAATGTCACGGTCATTACAGGTAATAGTCAGGTGCAAAACCCAGAGAGAGAAAGAGAGCCGGTAGCTAATAGATGATATTTTACAGTGGACTATGCACGTGTGTGTACAATAGATAGATGCAGACAGTGTAAGAACAGAGTAAATTGCATGTGAATTTCTGATATTGCAGGTTCTCCAGATTTCCCATTTCTCTCCGCAGATGTATGCTTTAGTCATGGGTTTCAGTGGTGTGTGTGCTTCTCTGTGGTGTCTATCTTTTCTGCGTATGTATGTGAGTGAGCGACTGTGTGATAATTGCAGTGGTGGTGGTTGAAGAGTGATGGCTGACCGATTAACGGGCGCATCGTGGTGATGATAACCTGTGAAAAAGGTCAACAATGTGGCTTCCACTCCGATTAATTATAGCTCCCGCCGGTAGCAACGGAACCACCGCTGAGAAGCAACGGAGCAAGGAAAGGAGAAGAGTTTGGTGGAACATTGTGTATCAGCAGTCTTATTATGTGCTAACTTCTTTAGATATCCTGCCTATCCTTGAAGAGGGGGTATAATGCAAAAGTAGAACTGTCGAGTCTTTGATTGGATTTTGCTTTTAGAAATGTTGTTTTAGTGGTACCGCTCACTGCTTCACCAACTTCTTAACGTGATAAAATTACCCCACTCGAACAAGACATTATAAACTGCCTCTCTGTGTGCGATATATCTTGCTCTTCCTACTCTGCCTGTTTAACCTATCCAACCAAATAAAGCTTAAAACACAGTTCCCCATCAGGAAACAATAAAAAGGAGGTGTAGAAAAGGATGATAGAAAGAAGATGAGTGAAACAAGTGGATAATGGAGAGAATGAGATGCTGGTGAAATCAAAGAAATGTAAAAGAAAGCGTGTTACTCAAGAATGTGTTTAGCTTATTGTTACTTCACTTGGATGTTTGACATATACTGTGCAGAGTTTGACATTTTCACATTCAGCTGCTGAAGGAGGAAAGTTTCTCTGCGCTCACCTTAATTCTTATTTGAACATGTTTACCTATGAGCAGGTTTTTGTTAACCTGACTCCACCAGATGGATTGCTTCGCATTTGCTCGGCATATCCATCTGGGAACTTTCCGTTGGAGAACTTTTGGGAAGGGGCGAAAATACTGGTTAGCTGATTGGATAACCCATCTGTCTATCACCACCTATGTTGGCGATAGACGGGCCAAATCAACCAATCAGATCAAACTCTTGCCGAAACCAGTCGGGAGAAGAGCAAAAACATCTTTGCCTCCAAGAAAAGCCTCCAGTGCCGTTTTTTGCTCTTGTTTCAGTGAAGGAATACTTTCGAATTCAGATAAAACTTGCGCGATCGCTACGCTCATCTCATCCGTGGAAGCTGACATGTTGTTTAGACTAACCGTCGCTTCTCGTTGCGTCACACCTAAACCCGCCTCAAAACCAACGCTGATTGGTCGGTCGTTTGGCAAACGGCTCCAAATTTTCTCTTTCTCAAGATGCCAGACTGATCTTGCGAGTAGAAAACTGGAGCTCGCGAGATCAAGACAGTCTCACGAGGCTAGGATTTTGTGACATCACAACTAGTTTTCAGCCGATCATGACCCAGTATGCAACTTTACACAAGCGTGAAGCCACATTTTGAAACCTCCAGTGCACATACACTGAGCATGGAGATATCAGTGAAGTAGGAGACACCTTGCGTCCAGCAGTGAAACCTTTACAACACAAAAGTTTAATATTCATTGACTCTGGATTTTATAATGAGGACACACACACACACACACACACACACACACAGGTGGTAGGTTCTCACCTACCACCTGTGTGTGTGTGTGTGTGTGTGTGTGTGTGTGTGTGTGTGTGTGTGTGTGTGTGTGTGTGTGTGTAAGACAGTGGGGGGAGATATGGATTCCTGCAGTGGGCATGTGGGTGGCAGAGGATCCTTGGCTGGGATGTTGGCATGCCTGCTTTCTCCAAAAGCTGTCCATGTGTGGGCACTCAGATAAAGCTGTGTGTGTGTGTGTGTGTGTGTGTGTGTGTGTGTGTGTGTGTGTGTGTGTGTGTGTGTGTGTGTGTGTGTGTGTGTGTGTGTGTGTGTGTGTGTGTGTGTGTGTGTGTGTGTGTGTGTGTGTGTGCGTGTGTGTGTGCATTTTATCTATTTTTGTACTATATATGTCATTTACATCTTCTGCACATTCACGCACTTTTTATGCACACACACCTCTTTTTTTGTTTTTCTTAAGAGCTGACTGTACCTAACCAGGGGCCTGTTTCACAAAAGCAGAATATCTAAATCCAGGATAACTGATAAAGCGAGGCTTGACCTAATCTGTCCATTCTGGCTTGGTGCGTTTCACGAAGGCCAAGCCAGGCTGAGGAGGAGCGACTAGGTCGAGCCAGGCTGAACTAATTCAGATAGATGCGCGTCCACGGCTTTCCTCAAAAGACCGCAAGGTCGATCACAGATTTACTGATGCCAAAATGGAGAATACGCATTGTACATACTTTATACAGAGTGAGCAGCAGCTTCTTGTGGAAGTAGGATGACGTGAAACACATTATTTGTATAAAAAGAAAAGAAACACGGCCGCTGTAATGACAGCGAGAGAAAGCGTAGCAGACGATCACGGACCAACTGAATGCGTAATTGTAGCCTAAATAACTGACCACGGCAGCGAATCGAAGCCATCATAATCATACCATTCAAGGATTAGGCTACTAATCATTTGCACAAATTAAGTTGTACTCTTTGCCTTAAAAGTAAGCAGAAGATAAGATTACTCAGGAAATTTACCATGAAGATCAATTTTCTACAACGCTAGAATATGATGCGTAAATATGTCTTTCACTCTACTCCTCTCCCTCTCTCTCATGGACTAAAATATAAATGTCCTAAGTCATATTAACTTCCACTGCTCGCTTTTAATGCAAAGTGCACAACTGTTCGTTTTTGCAAATGACAGTGACTCATTGAATGGTTTCAGTTAAGAGCAGTAGTTCTTAAATGTATATTTTTAGATATATCATTCAGTCTGTCCGTTATTATCTCGCGTT
Source organism: Perca flavescens (assembly GCF_004354835.1). Lineage (NCBI taxonomy): Eukaryota > Metazoa > Chordata > Actinopteri > Perciformes > Percidae > Perca > Perca flavescens. The sequence continues at coordinate 24,282,544 of NC_041347.1, forward strand.
TTATTTTATTTTTTTAATAGAGGACGAGTTTCCTTCTCTACATATTATATGCCTTGCTCCCTCATATATATGAAAATAAAGACACTGAAGAAATTGGACTCTAAAATCTAGAAACTATAAAGATAAAGTGATAAATTCCATGCACACTGTAAACATGAATGGAACAGAGTATATTCATCAGTTATATCACCCCAGCAAAATATAAGGTCAAAAACCATTGGGGTGTCCTCTCCCTGTTACATGAATGTACAGTAGCATACATCACTATATAGTTACTGGTCCAGTGAACTAAGACTATCATTTAAAACACATTTGAAATTTTTTTTTATTTCAGACAGCAATATAACAGTAGCAATGAAAAAATAATGGTCACAACTTTAAATAATTAAATGAACAGCAATACACCTGTTGTATTTTAATCCAGGCTGATAACAATAGGGTAAAACCACTGCTGGGTGATCAGAAAAGGCTCCAGGATTAAATAAATCCTGGCTGTTAGCCTGGTCGGGAGCAGGCTAGCTGCACAGAATAAATCTCCATGGTGATTTATGTGCCTCCGCTTTCGTGAAACCGAGTCAAGGCTAAATTCATCCAGGATAACTGGGGAAATCCCAGCTTAATCCCTTACCTTGGTTTTGTGAAACAGGCCCCAGATTACATTAGGAATTTGAACACATTGCTGGTACATACAAACACACAACAACTTAAACACTACTCTGTTTAAAGCTCTATGTAGCACAATAGCACAAGCCTACAGAAGGTCAGAAATATGTAATGGCAATCTGTTGCACTTTCGATGAAGTTGAGACAATAAACCAGCGATTGGTGCTGGGTGCTTTCAGATTATGATAAATCAAGAAACATTGTTTTTTAATCATTTATATATTTTAATTAATATACAAAAACATTATCACCTTCTGTTGTGGTTTGCCTTTCTGTACTTTCTACTGCACTGTTGTCAATTTTGGAGGATCTTAAGTCAAACTTAATGCTTCATCACTTTCTGTAGAAGTCAATATTACATCGCCGGTACAATATTTTACTGTAAAACAAATCATCAAATATTCTGATTCTTCTGTTGTCAACTTTGTTTATTTCTTCTCTTTTGCTCATGTTGATCTGTTTCCATCATCTAATTTTTTTTTTCTGAATTGCAGTCCTTTTTTTTTCATTTAATTTGTTGCATTTTCTACAGCAGCACTTTGTTTTTTAATTTTATTATAGCGGAATGAAACCGTGTCAACCCTTTTAGTTTTTGCAAACTTGTGCTACATACTGTATGACTACAAATTGAAATTATTAGAATTTGTGTACGAGGTCTATAGAACATTAACCACACTAAAGTAATGAGAACATTATTATATAAAAATATGTAGAGCCCTCTGTATCATGGGAGCTTAATTGTGTCAGTGATAAATATTTGATCAACATAACTTCTGTTGCTCATTCTGATCTCATTTAGGTTGTAGTAGCAGTACTGGTGTTCTTTTGAATGAACATGTATTACTATTTAGAATTTTAGTAATTCCAAACAACCAGCTGAAAATATGTATCAATCGTATGTTAATTAATTTAAGATTTATATTCGGTAAATATGAACAAAGAAACCAAGATGCGTCCGGCCTTTTTACCACTTCAACAGAGTTATTCTTGGAAGCACACTTAGTGTCTTTGCCAAGAAAAGTGTAAGTCGCTTTCAAAGAGTGACATTCCACTACACATACACCATTGTATACTGCTTAATAGGATGAAAGAGTGAAACCAGTGTTGTGCTGCCTGATAGTTTTGGTATTAACTGAGTTTTTAAGAGGGTCTAACACGCTTATGGCATTGGACTTCACTAGCTCTGTATAGTGTTAGCGTGTGTTGTTTTGTTTCTTTTTGTGAACATGGTCACGAGGTTTTGTTACTATTGCAGTCTTAAGTGGTGTTGTCCTATTTTCCCACATGATAGCACATGTGGTAAGAGGGAATTTCATACCGAAAGACACTATAAGGTTTACTAACTGACTAATAGCTTAAAGGTTGTTGGTTCAATTCTTGACAGTTAGAAGAAAGTTTGGTTTAGAAACTCTGATCTGATTTTGACCAAACTGAGGATAATACTAGCTCAGTTTTTGTTTGGCTCATTTTGGATACAAGCAGTGGTGGAATGTAACTAAGTACATTTACTCAAGTACTTAAGTACAAATTTGAGGTACTTGTACTTTACTTGAGTCTTTTCTTTTCATGGACTTACTACCTCTACTCTACATTTTAGAGAGAAATGTTGTACTTTTTACTGTACTACATTAATCTGACAGCTTTAGTTACTAGTTACTTTACACATTTTTGCACACAAAACACGTGTCGTTTATAAAATATGACGTTTTATTATAAATTAAGCTACTCAACAATATAACGGCCTACAAATCCATCTGAAACGATTAGCCGATGAACTGTTTGGATTAATTCCAGTTTCTAAAATGTCAGAATTGTTCTTAACTTTTAATACTTTAAGTACATTTTCCTGATGATACGTACATACTTTTACTTAAGTAACATTTTCAATGCAGGACTTTTACTTGTAACAGAGTATTTTTACAGTTTGGTATTAGTACTAATATATATGATGTATGCAATGGGTAGCAAAACCCGAAATTAATTGTTAGGTACAGTAATACTAGTAATATCCTAGTAATGCAAAACAAAAACAAAAATCTTAACCCTTAAATTTCCACTTGAGTAAATGAAGCTTAATAGACGATGTCATGTGTTTCCATGGTCTCACCCTTGCAGCTTTGACGACATCCTGTATGTTCATTTACGTCTGTAAGCAGACAAATATAGCAGCAACGCCCTCTCTCTCACTCACACACACACACACACACACACACACACACACACACACACACACACACACACACACACACACACACACACACACACGTTGTGTGCCCTTTGACCTCCAGTCAGCTTTGACTAGAGTTCGCTGGGCTGACCCAGGTGGGAGGGGTCAGCGTGAGACAATAGGTCTCTGACAGTCTGGGGGCATCAGAGGTCCTTAAAGGGGGAGTCCACTCAATTTGAGAGTCCATGACTGGCATTATTAATCTGTGACTCCCAACCAAACTAAGCCAGAAACTCAAACTAACAACAAATGACTTGCTTCCATAAAGCCATGGTGAAATATTAGCAGTTGAATGCCAATCCATATTTTTCATATACATGTATACAGGTGGTAGACAAAATATTATTAGCACTTTAAGGACATACAATATGAAGTAACTTAACTACAACACTGCAAAGGGTGGCTATCAAAACATTATGCATTATTTAATGTATCATGGTGATAAAACTAGATAATAATAATTTGTCAAATGTCGAAACTGCATAGTAAACGGAAACAGTGGTCACAAGTTAAAACTTTTTGATTTATTAGACAGTAACAGAAATAAATGCATAACAAGATGCCATCACAGACATTGCACATTTAACAGAACTGTCGAGGATAACACAAGAAAGTTACAAACTTATTTCCATTGTGGTCCTAACTAACCAACAGGGATACAGTATATGATGTGCAGATACTATGTATGATCGGAATACCCAATCATAGAGCAGTGGGGATTTCCCTTAAATCTTTAAATCTAAAAGCTTTATTGTATTCCCCTCTTTTTTTATTTGCACCATTTTTGACTGTCTTCCATAAACTTTTATTTGCCCTGTTTCTGTTCAAATTAACAATTCCTGCCCCTGTAATTGTTGTTGTTATTAGGCTTACTTTTGTAACATACTGTGTGTGGATTTATTTTTCAAAATGTTGTAGCATTATACATCTTTAAAGGAAAACCTTTCATCAGCAATGACTTTGGCTCTTTTTTGTTATTAACAGTTGCCCTCTTAATGACATGGTGTCCTTCCCCCTGCCCTCAGTGTCTGTCTGTCTGGGTGTTTCAGTTGTTGCCTCCACCCATTCAGCTCACTTCCTTGTTTTTCTTACCACTCACTTTTCCCGTAAACTGATATCTGTGGCAAAATAAACCAAACACAAACCTCTCACCTTCCAAGTCAAATAAACTTCGCACCTCTGTCTAACCTTAGAAGAATAACAAACTTCACACATACATACACACATCCTGCTTTCTGTGAGAGCTTGTGGTAGGTCCTGTTTTTTGTGTAGGTATGGGCAAAGATGCACAGAGGAGATTCTGTGACGTGCACCTCTCATTTCTCACTGGGATCAGAGGATTCTGAATGAGGAGAGGTCAAAGGCTGTGATTGGGAAAGTTACGTCCAGATTGCCACTACACTGGCCAGTTGGACGGATGTGCGGGATTATGTCAAATCTGTACTGTATTGTTGCATTTTAGTCAAATTACTCCACTTTCATCTGTGATAATAGGTACACACACACACACACACACACACACACCGTACTACTATCACGCATAATGGATTCAAATTTGTCTGCGTGGAAATAAAGACAGGTGTTATTTTGTTTAGAATGATTGGAGTCGATTTGGGCCTGTGTGTGTTGCATTATCTACCATCCCATCTTAAAATTTGCCATATATGTAAAATCATCTTGTTTTAAAAAAGTGAATTATGAAGGGATAAAGAAAGAAACACTTTATTGGCTAATTTATATTTTAATATGTATATCAGTGCTTGAACAAGTTACGGGGAGCTAATTGCTATGACCTCCCCCAACACATAAATGACCATATAAACATTTGTCAGAATTTAACTCCCATTTCTCTTTCTGCTCAAATACTCTAATTCACATGTACACAGTCACTCCCACATACACATGCAAGCTACAGTACAGTGGTGTTTAATGTACAATGGAACCAGTTAATTAGATTTTATTGACATGTATTTTCTGAATTATTTTCCCTTTTGTGTGTTGTTTTTGTTCTTATATCTTCATATTAACTTCAGAGCACACACTCCAGGTATTAATTCCACAAATTCCAGGTGCTTTTCGCGTCGCTTTGAAGTGTCCCAGTAAAAGTGTGTATATCTGTGCATGCACACGTGTGTGTTTACTTTAGGCGATGGTATCTGTGCACGTTGGATTTTCTGATGTTCTGCATTCCTCTCGGTGCCTCGACAACAGTCTGAGGTGAATACACATGGAAACTCAAACGTAAAACAAAAAGGAAGCACGTCTTACTTATGCAAATTGTTTCCCCCTTCTTCCTGTTGGTGGATTTATTTGTGAACAAAAGAAAATAAATAGCTGCTTTATCTGGAGCTGCATTCATAGGAAAGCATTCTAACCTGTCTCTCCCTCTCCCTCTCAGTTTGTTTCTCGACCAGTACAGAGCCAGCCTGGTTGATGCTATAAGGAGATTACTGCAACCCAACGTAAGTGTGTGTGTGTGTGTGTGTGTGTGTGTGTGTGTGTGTGTGTGTGTGTGTGTGTGTGTGTGTGTGTGTGTGTGTGCGCGTGCATGTGTGTGCGCGTGCATGTGTGTTTGCCTCTGTGTGTCTACTGTATATATTGCTGCTTATCCCCTTCCTCTAAATCACCACCCACTCTTCTCAATCATAATTAGGCCTCGCCCAAAACCCTATACACATTAATAGTCTGACAGGATTAATATCATGTAATGCTTTAATGCTTATTATGAGCAACTTGAATGCATCACTCTGATCTCCGTCTTCTCTCTCTTCTGCCTTTCCTTAATCATAAATCCGAGGCAACTTCTCCCTTTTGGCCTCGCGATAAGACCCCACGCTGTGACAGCCAAAGCAAATGGGGGGGGGGGGGGGAAGCAAAAGGCTGGAAGAGATACGGTTGAGGTTTCTATTCATCTGAGGGAAGAGGGGTCAGTTTTAAGTACATATGCCAGACTTGTACAGGGAATATCTGTTTATGAAAAAGAGGTGAAAACAGCACTGGAGGAAAGGAGATAGGAAGAAGAAAGTGAAGAGCACACATAAAGGGATGGGGGATTAGAGAGATGGGTGGGAAAGATGTAGGTATCGGAAAGATGGACAGTGAGGAGAAATAGAAGAAGAAAAAAGTAGCAAAAGGACATTTGGTGGAAAATATATTTTCATTTTGAATTCCAACATGGGTGTTGTTTGAAAACTTTTATATATGATGAACCAGAAACATGCAGGTTATAATGTGGTTGTCACGTCAACGCCAAGTAATTTCAAGTTTCAAATTACAGAAAAAAGTTAAAGAGCAACCCGTCCTTTCATAAACACTGTCACTGTTTCTTGGATTAATCTACAGACCTCGCTGTGAACTGTTTTTACTAGAACTATGTTCTACAGAAGAAAGAGTTCCCGTGAAAACCGCTGACCATATGTTCTCAGGATAATTCAGCACACCTTGGACCCTGTTTCTAGAAGGAGATGTTGTCATTTTTAAATCCTCCAATGAATTTCCATTCACTCTAATTTTATTGGGGTGGAAGCAGAAATCTCAGCGACCGATATAGACATAGATTAGTGAGAAAATATGTTTAGAAAATAGGTGAACTAACCCTTTAAAATCCATTTTTTTAGCTGACATTTGAGACAGCGACATGCGCAGTAACACCTACAACCCAAATATGTGTCTCTGTTGCAGTTGAATGCAGAAGCTGCTGTTGTCGAATGACAGACATGACATCTGGCCGTTGTTGTACATCTGTGTGTTAAGTCTCTCTTCATGTCTCTCTCTCTTTAATCCAGTGGAGATAATTCAGGGGCTAATATGATTTGAGTGTCGGCCATCAGACTGTCGCTGCCACAACAAGCTTTGCCAAATATTTATTAATTTGCTAAGCTGATTAAGCAATTAACAAAGCAATTAATTCTCCCATCTAATGGCACTAATTTGTTGTTTCTGACAAAGGTGCTCCATCCGGTGGGCTGGATCCCCTTAATCAGCTGATTAGTGCTGGGAAGAGCTGTTTGTTTGCTTTTGCTGTATTTTTAGAGAGGGGGGGTGAAACTGGATATACAGATGAAAAATCATCTGTCAAGCGTCGTGATCCTTCTCTTTGTGTTCATTTAGCTTTTGTTGTGTCAGTGTGTATCGTTGTTGTTTGCTGTACTGTATGCATGTGTTTGTGTGAGCATCCCTCTTTGCTACATTTAATTAAAACAATAATAACATGATCAACATTGAAATACAACTGAAAGCTGAAGGATTTCAAAGAAACTTTGAACCTGTTGGTAATCCTCTTAGTATTTGCAGGACGTTTGTGATGCTTATGCACATACAGACTGTCTCTATCTTTCTGACAACACACACACGCACACACACACACACACACACACACACACACACACACACACACACACACACACACACGTTGTGTGCCCTTTGACCTCCAGTCAGCTTTGACTAGAGTTTGCTGGGCTGACCCGGGTGGGAGGGGTCAGCATGAGACAATAGGTCTCTGACTGGGGGGGCATCAGAGGTCCTTAAAGGGGGAGTCCACTCAATTTGAGAGTCCATGAATATTACAAGTAGACAAGTCTCACCTACACACGTGTGTTCACATTTCCAGGGTTGGTTGGGTTAGTGGAGCTTTATTTGTTTGGTTTATCATCTAGTATGTACCTGGTAAAAATCAAAGGGAAGAGAGAGACATACTGGCAACTGTGTGTGTGTGTGCGTGTGTGTATGTGCGTGTGCGTGTGCGTGTGCGTGCGTGTGTGTGTAAAGCTAAATAACAAATGTAATGAGGTGTGAAGTTCCCCATAACTCTACTGTGCCACTATTTTCACTATCCAACTCCAGAAGTACTCACCCTCCTCTCCTTTCCTATCCAGGGCACCGCGTTGGTGTTTGCTCCACTGCGAGGTGAAACTCTGAGACTGTTTTGTCAACTTGCCCAGCAGGCCGGACTCTGCGCCTCTCAACACCAGCAGTATGATGCTCAGGTCTGGGATGTTCACTTAAAGGTAAGAAGCATGTCCAAGAATAAAAAAAAAAGACACTCACACAGTCAGCATGACACCAAAGCCCTTGAATGATTCATTTTGTTAAGTGGGACATACAGTAACCACAACTGATGTTATCAAAGTCTGCAGGCAAGGTGCTCATAGAATCGGTCATGTGTATGATTGTTTCTCTGCATGAATGAGTGTCACTTTTTCATGAGTTTCACATCAAAGAGTTGTAAGTGGGACTATAATTACAGTATGAATAAAATAATACAATTCTGCATGATCATCAACATCAAAACGGAAGGTAACTGACATTCGGCTGAAAATTGTGAAATCCGGCAGAATTTCCGACGGCAACAGAGCAATCCCGGAAGTGGAACGTCATGGATATAGACTATATTAAAATAGACTCCGATGAAAACCTGGCTAACACAGCTCAGTTGCTTTCTTAAAAATGTGCTGAATATGTTGCTACATAATAAAGAAACCAGCAACAATTCAGCTCGCGTAATTTGCACTCAGCTCTAATAAAGACTCCCGGATTAGCCGTCGTTTGATGTTTAGAGACACTTTGTAAAAAAAAAACGCTGGAGCAAAAAAAGCTGCCTTAACTTGACACACAGTGAGAGAGAGAGAGGAAGGAGAGAGAAGGACAGTGATAAAGAGAAAAAGAGTGACAGAAAGGACATGAGTAGGCAGTGTTAAAAGAAGTGGAGTCCAGCTGTTAACTCCATTACACACACAGCTACAGAAGAAAAGGACAGCTAGGAGTGGGCTAAATTGGTGTACACGTTCACCTACACTGGTGGGACAATTGGACAGACTGGAATTGGAAAGTGCCTGTTAAAGTGGCCTGAACCTCAGGAAGGAAAATCTCACTCCTTCTCTCTCTTTACTATTTGTCCTTCACTACATTTAGCATCACAATCACTCACACATGCTATATCTAAGTGACTCTGGACCCTTTCAAACCACATTCAGGGTGAGCACACACTTACAGGTTCAAGACCGGTTTAAGGCAGGCTGAGGTCAGCATGTCACAATCCACATTTGGCCTCCACACCACCCTTCAGTGAAAGGGTCGGTGACCATTGTTCATGTGACGCAACCACTATCTTGAAAAAGTCATTTTTGTTGAAAACGTAATGCCAACCAGATTACATTTTAAACAACCCAACAAGGAAACTGTTATACTATATGTTATACTGTATTATATATATACTGTATGCCAATTGTTGCGATATCCTCTCCTGGGGAAAAAAAAAGAAGCACAATTAGCGTTATTGTGGGTATGTTAGGCCAATGAAAGCGCTTTGTTAGGTTCAGGGAAAGATGATGGTCTTGGTTAAATATTCATATACCCCATGCTGACTTTAAGCACAAGACACATGTATTACTTACTCCATCTTTTCCTCACCGTAAACAAGTCTTTTAGTAGCCTAAGACCTGTAGGTCACATGACTCAAATGCTGATATAATCCACCCTGACCTCCTCTGTGTACCGTAACTTGTGCACAGTACAGACTGGACATATTTTTTGCCAATAAATGGGGAACACTTGTAAAGTACATTCACTTTATGAGGAATGGCTTCAGATGAAATATCTTATAGTAGGGGGTTTGGGCCTCAGGTGGAGTGGGAGCAGCATAAGAAGAGCTTAGGTAAGTTGTTAAGTGAAGCTATTTTAGAAAAAGGACACAAAATTCAAGAAAAGAATAAAAAAAAGAACGGGGACTCAAAATGAAAGAAGAAGGGGGGGGAGATAAAAAGAAGTTAAGAGGGACAGAAAGAAAGGGCTTCGGTGGGATTAAAGTGGATGCTGCCATTGCCTTAAATTTGAAAGAAATACAACTTTGTTTGAAAACGCTGCCGAGAGATTTGATTGGTCCTCAAGGCCACAGAATACAGTCATCGGATAATTCTAATAGTTCAGAACTTCAACCGCTTGGAAAAATTGCTACGCAGACCTATTTTAGTGATGAGAGTTGTTCGACAGAATGTGAACAGTGAAATTCAGAATAAAATTGATGTGGGATATTTTTTTAAAAGACCCTGGAATTATGCTGTTTTTCGGCTCACTCTTGAAATGCACACTTCCATCTGCATGACACACACAAACACACACACACACTGTAACACATGCCACATACACACATACACAATGGGGTCAGGTGCTGCGTGTGGATATGAGGACAAGTTGAAGTGCTCCCCTCACATCTGAAGGTGATTAAGTCTCCTCTGCTTATCTTCTGATGAACACTCTGAACAACCACTGTGTGGTTTTCTGTGTGCTTGTATGTGCCTGACTGACCATTCTACACAGACACACACACACACACACACACACACACACACACACACACACACACACACACAGTGCACATAGCTAAGGAACAAGCTATATATATATATCATGATCCCCCACAGACCAGACATCACTCAGACAGCATATTGGCTAGACATTACACACACACACACACACACACACACACACACACACACACACACACACACACACACACACACACACACACACACACCACATTATCACAGCGAAACATACACTACCACCATGCACACACTCACACATGCACATCCAAATGAGCAGCTGCTACTCATTTGCACTACAGATTAGCTTTCTTCAGCTATATTTACTTTCAGTGGGTGGATCAGAACACAAGAAAAATGCATATCAGAGCCAGCAGTGGAACACACACTATGGATTTTCATTCACTGTGGCTTAAAACAATTAAAGACCAAAAGCAGGTGTATCAATTTTGAGGAAAAAAACTGAAACTGAAAAGCCTGCATATTATTTTTTTAATACTGAGAATCTAGCCGTTTAAAATGTCTCTAATCTGTGAGCGTCTGACCTAATGTTACACTAAATAAACTTCTACTGTCACTGCCTAAGTCTTCATTAGATTGTGTGAATAACATTTTTACATTTTGTAGTAAATGTGTAAAACTATGTCATGAATCTACTAATTGAATCAGTAATTGTTGAGAAAAATAATCAAAATTAATTGAGCCTGCACATCTTTTATTTGATATTTCTTACTCAAGAATGTAGACAATAAAGTGAACAGATTTTGTAATCTGCTGTAACTTTAAGGCACTAAATAAAGAAACATTTCTATGACACTGATAGAGCAGAGGCAGGGTTTTTAGTTTACCAGAAGGCCACAGCATAGTGTAGCTCAAATATTTGCAACATGCAGGTGATATGGTTGAAATTAGTATCAATACATTAATAAGGACATTTGCAATATCAGTATATCATTTTATGGCAAATTAGTATGTACAATAATCAAATCAATGTTCAATTAAGTTAATGGTGTTCTACTGTTAAGCATTACATCAGACAAAACTCTTTTGTCAAATGTAATAAACAAAACTCTCAATTCGTCAGTTTTCCAATGCATTTTGGTTGGAATCATTAGCATGGACAACAGAGCTAGAGATCTGATAATCTCATATAATACCATACCGCTGAAAGCCACAAAATGATAATACTGAGTTATCGCTCCAACTCCGGTGTCAAGCTAGCAACACACTCCAATCAAAATTCGAACCTGTTGAAATATTCACACAGCCACGCAACAACATCCTGTAATTAGGTGCGTTTTCACGTGTCATTTTGGCCGAGTTTACTTCTTTTCATGCTCCCGCAGCCACTCACAAGCTCCTCCATCTGGCACAGACGCTGTTAAACAAACGTACCCCCAGTAGCTGTGAGTATACTGGCATTCCTCGCTGTGCCAGATACGACACACGTCGGATTTGATTTTGTTTGGAATATGCTGCGTGTCTTAATGTTTGCTTTGTGTGTGTCTGTGTGAAAAAAAGAGAGAGAGAGCAGGGAGTGTTTTTAGCAGTTCTTTACAAACCATCTCTAGACCCCCAGCTCTCTACTCTGCAGTTTTCCAAACGTAGACACACTTTCGCCCTCCGACACAAACACACTCGAGGGACTGCAGACAGCAGGCAGGCAGGGCCGATGTGCAGCGGGTGTGTGTGTGTGTGTGTGTGTGTGTGTGTGTGTGTGTGTGTGTGTGTGTGTGTGTGTGTGTGTGTGTGTGTGTGTGTGTGTGTGTGTGTGTGTGTGTGTGTGTGTGTGTGTGTGTGTGTGTGTGTCTCTGTGTGTGTCTGTGTGAGTGTAAGGCGTGTGCTGGGACGGGCAGACAGGGCTAGCGCGTTATCCTCTTATCCCCACTGTTGTGGAATAGAGAGGCAAGCAGCTGGAGGGACTGCAAGCAGCCTGATAATGCCAGCGCTATTTTCTAACCCGCCATCTTAATCTTGTTACTCAAATGGTTGTGAAGAGAGAGTCATGAATTTTAATTTCTCTCAAAAACACACACACACACACACACACACACACACACACACACACACACACACACACACACACACACGTGTAGATCCCCCCGTCTCTCTCACATGCATAAATAGTATCCCCACTGTGTCCATGCACTCACACTCATTTCTCTGTCTCTCTCCTTCACTCCCCCCCCCCCTCAGCTGCCTGGCTACCCCCGTCCTTCCTTTCTCTGACATATCTTCCTTCACCCTTCTTCACTCTCCCTCCCTCTGCTCCCCTCTATCTTCCCATTCCCTACATCACGACCCACTTCTCTATTTATTCAAGCCTGTCCTTCTATCCCTTCCTCTACTCCTCTCTCCATCCACCCAATCCCTCATTCTCTGTTTCCTAATCCTGCTGAGAGAGACCCCAGACATCCGGTTCATCCATCCCTCCCTTGTCTCAGAGCCCCCTCCTCTCTCTTTTTCCACCTTGTTCACTTTCTCTCCGGTCTATACCAGCAGGGCAAGAATAAACGGGAAAAAAGAAGCCAGAGAAATAGTGAGGCAAAATGAGAGTATGAGAGAGGGAGGCAGAAGCTGGGGCGAAAGTGGCAATAAAATAAATGACTTGCACCTTGGAAAGGAAAAAAAGTAGAAAAGATTGTGGGGTGGAGGGTCGCGTTGAGAGCCGATTTAGCCAGCCACCCATGAAGCTGATTAGGCAGCCTGCGATCAGGAGGAACAGCTTTGCTTGTTAAACTTTTCACCTCTGCGAGCTCTTAGCCCTCACCGTGTTAAGGCCCCCTCCCTTCCGCTCTATCCCTCCATCCCTCCATCTATCTCTTCCTTGCTCCTTCCGCCTGGTAGAATTTGAATGTGAATGCTGGCCGTGGTCCCCATAGCAGGCTTAGCAAAGGGGGCAGGCAGCTGCCCCTCCACGCCCAACCACCCCCTGGGCCGTCTGCTCTCTCTCTCTCTCTCTCTCTCTCTCTCTCTCTCTCTCTCTCTCTCTCTCTCTCTCTCTCTCTCTGGGGGTCAGAGGTGCAACCACTGGTCGGTGCCTGGAGGGATGGCCACAGGAAGATAACGCACGTGAAGGGAACTGGGGGAGAAAGGGAGGGACTGAGGGTGAGAGGGGAGAGGTGGACATGAGCAGTTTGTTCATATTCAGCATAAAAGGAGAGAAATTGGAAAAAGGCAGAATGGGGAGAGACGGTGTAGAGGCAAAGATCTCTAACGGTGTCAGAACAAGCTGTGGGAAAAGGAGTGATGAGACATGTGAGAGAGGTCATTCAGGTAGCTATTTAAACCATAAAAACCTATTTTCTGGGTGTAGTGACATTGTGAACTATATTTTCAAGAATAGTTCAATACCACCACTTTCTCTGGTTTTACACCTGTGTCCTTCCATTGGTACATGTGCATTGTAACTACTTTTATTTAATAATTATTTAATAATAATAAAGTAATGTACAAAGTTGAGCCAGGATTTTGCGGGATGACACAGTTGTTTTATTTATTCATCTATTTATTTTTGGGTTTTTTTTGCTGTTTGGTTGGTTAACACTTGGTAAATTAGACTATTTCAAATGTCCATAGCCCTGTCACCCTTTTGTACTTCACCATTACTACATGCTACCTGCACAGCCACAGTATGCTGCATATTCACATGCATGCAACTGTCTTGTCAATTTATTATAGTATGGGTGTCTTAAAGTGAGAGACCTGCAGGGATTGTAGTTTCACTGAGATGAGCAGAAGAAAGTCTCTCACCGTCACTTTCATTGTAGTAGTAATTAACGATATCACCGTTTTATGACACTTTACAACTGTCTTGTCGTTTTTTAGTTGCAGTGTGGAACACAATTAAAGGTCTTATGAGCTGATCTGCATATTTTTAAGCTTGAAAACTTTAATAAAATAAGAACACCTGCGACTTCATGATTTGCCACAAAATGACCTGATACGTAGGGAAAACAGCACACAGTCAGCATTTGAGATTGTAATGTAAGTAGGTTTGAGTTGGATGGATGGCCACTTGCATATTACTTACATGCTGCTGACGGGAGTGAATTTGGGATCAGTCTGAGTTTCTGTTTGTTGTGAACAAATCTTTTCACAGTTCTCCCTTATCCTGGTCTCATTCCTCATGAGCTCCCACATGAGCAGACCCACTAAACTCAATTTCATAAGTCTCTGATCATTTGGCCAGACGCTGGGCGAGCTGATTAGCTGGTGCATGCCCAAACTGCCAAGTCTGCTTAAAAGGGCACTGAGTGGACACCACATGGGCATCCCACAAAGCTGTGTGTGTGTGTTTTGAAAGGGGTATGCACACTTAAGCTGGAACAATTAGTCAGTTAATCAATTTACGGAAAATTAATCAGCAACTATTTTTCAAGCAAAAGTGCCAAAATATTCTCTTGTGCCAGCTTCTCAAATGTCCGAATTTTCAGCTTTTCCTTAGGGTCCTACATTAGGAAATTGTGATGGAAATGTGTCACTATTTTCTAAGGTTTTACAGATCTGGACAGATTTAGCCCTAATCCACATCCTTGCAGCTTCATACTGTAATTACACATTATCTTGACTTGTTCTAACCTGTCATGTTGCAAGTATGATTTTTTTTGACAGCGTTTTCAAATTAAACGTTCACAAAAATGAACAAGAAAACTAGAGAAATTAAATATTAAAATATTTGATTAAGTGAGAGGAGTTGAGGGGTTACATGCAACAAAGGACTTTAAACTGGCGATGATGTGATTACATGGTTAGCGTCTTAAATCCCAAGGCAAGCAGGACACCCACAAAATATTAAAAATATTGATGAAATTGGATAATATATTCTATCAAATAAATGCTTTCTGTAAAAGTTTTAGTCTGTGTAGTTAATGCTTTTCATGTGGTGCGTTTTTTCAGATGCTGACAGAGGGAAAAGATGCATACGATGAGAACATCCACTATCCTCTCCTCATCACCTTGACCAAAGCACCTCAACCTGTCAACCACACTCAATAAACCAAAACAAGTGAGCCCTCAGCTCTACACAGCACCACTCCACATGCTTTTGGATATTTGAGATGGAATAATGCTACATGAGTCATGTCAACACTGTGAACCATGAGTGATCTAAATGAGGAGGAAGAATTTAACTGAAATAGAAGTATTAAAATACAGTAAGGTCATCAATATCAAGTGTTCAGTCACAGATATTTAAGACATTTTTCTATTGGCCACAGAGGATTTATTATCAGATGATGCATGGCTTTGGACAGTATTTAAGCAAGCATGTTTTGTAGTTTGAAGTGTAGAAGAACAATCTAATTTCCAAAGCAGTGGGGATACGTTTACTGTGGCTGAAGAGGAAGAAAAGGAGAGGCGTCTATATTCCGACCTATGTTTTTACCAATCTTTCATATGCAAAATAACTAGTGTCAGTCTCCAAAATAGTCACTCAGTCATTTATACCTTTAATCAATTGGCCTCATCCCTTTAGTTAATCAGCCATCAAGGAAAGTGAACCACATTGCCAAACAGTCATCTCGTCAGCCAGTCAAGTAACCAGTCTATTCAATTACCTAATATGGTAGTTAATAAGCCAGTATTCCAGTCATCATTCCAGCCAACAAGCCAGTCAGTTGTTTAGTCAGTCAGTTACATGGACATTTCCTCCATCAGTCCTATTGTAGGTGTCAGTTGGCCCTATTTAACCTGGCAGTATTAACCTATGCCACTGTGTTTCTGGCCCCAGCATGGAGGCCAGCTCTAATTCATTAACTATCACATACTGTGGAGCGGCTCACAGTTTCCTTTGTGTTTCCTTTATTTCTCTTTGTTCCCTTCTTCCCCCGCTTTAATTTCTTCTAATACCACTCATTCATCCCAGTCAGAGGTCAGTATTAAGAACTTCTTTTGTGCATTACTTACAACAGTACATTAACATATTAAGGTCCGTTCAGACTCGGGAGTAATTGTTGCTGCCTAGGAGCTACAGCTTGCAAATTACACAGCAACATCACCACCACGGATACAAGTAGTCCATACTACATAGTGCTGTTATTAAAGTTTACAAAGCTCTGTTGGTGTTATCTGTTTGAACACTACAATTCCACCAACATTAACTCTAACTTTACTGGTAATTTGTTAAAAGGTTTGCCACTGATAAAAGTCCAAAACAATTGTGTCTCACACATATCAATATGGGTCAGCAATGGATATCAAACATATTTGGTAACAGAAGTGGGGCTCGCCAACTGAATCCTACGTCACTTTACTCACAAACATTTAGCTTTTCAGAGCCACAACAATCAGATCCTGTGGCAGCTTAGTCTGAACCCACCTTCAGGAAGTGTGTGTGTGTGTGTGTGTGTGTGTGTGTGTGTGTGTGTGTGTGTGTGTGTGTGTGTGTGTGTGTGTGTGTGTGTGTGTGTGTGTGTGTGTGTGTGTGTGTGTGTGTGTGTGTGTGTGTGTGTGTGTGTGTGTGTGTGTGTGTGGAGAGAGAGAGAGAATACATGCACATGTTGCAATGACTCCTACTACGTGCAGTTATTGACTACTGACCCCAATACTGTGGAATAGATACACATGTATGATATGCTATACAGAGCAGGATTTATTTACATCTTTTTTTCCCCATTTTCCTCTTTTTTTTTTTTTTTTTTTTTTTTTTTAAATGCAGACCTCTCAATGGTCTTTTACCCCCAATGTCCACGGGCTCTGTGTCCGCAGCATCAAAATTCATGCTTGACGGGTTGAAGTGCTACATTAAATGTAGAATGTATGCAATGCCTATATTTATACTTAGTGGTGCGTTCATTTGATATTGCTTTAGTTTTTACATATACTGTATACAGCAAAACCTTGAAACAATGTTGGAAATCTGGCTGCTGAAGAACAGACTGCATGAAACAGGAACACAACGCAGCCACATCCAGTGGACATCAGGGGATAGAATATGATTTCAAATTGATAAACTATGTGCAACCATAGTTCTTGAAAGTGGAACAATCTCCTGATACAGCAAAAACTTCCACACATTTCAGACTAATTGCTTCTCCATGTTGTTGGCATTTTACCTATCCGCACAATTAACTTTTTTACTCAGGTCTTTTTCCATGCATTCAGCTCTTGTGGTATTAAAGAAACGCCAAGTGTCAGCGGGCCAATTGAGTCTAAAGTTATACCTATCATGTACCTAGTGATGTACCTATCACTAGTAAAGTGTTTTCATATTTCACTGTGATCCATTGCTGTACACAACAGCCAAGAAGCTATGCAGTAACTCCCAGTGGCTGCTGTTCACATTCCTCATGGTGAAATAATCCGCCTTCAGAAATGAGAGGTATTCCCTGTGTGTAACTACTCAGAAATGTAAATTAAACTAGTTTCATCAGTGGTCTGAATGCTTTGAGGACGTAAATTGCATTGCAGAAACGTTCCCATTGCAAAGGTTTAGAAGTGTGTTTAATTACATTTTTATCTGTCATGTAGTTTGCTGTATACCTTTGATATCTGTGGGCTAACACATAAATACTATCCCAACTGTGACTGTGTACAGTGACTTCATCACTGCCTAGTGTGACATCACCACCACTAACAGTGATGTCACTTTGCAACACTTTGGCATCGGGCACCACTGTTTACCACTGTTAACCAACGCTGCATTGCTGCTTCTTGCAACATCACTGCCTCTATTAAAAGAAATCCTCACCTGGTGCACCCACGATCTGCTGTGATGTCACGTTTTGACATAGTCATGTCACTTCTTGTGATATTAGTGCTGTGTGCTAGGACACTTCTCACTGTGACATCAACAGACAGGAACCGCTGATAGTCAGTGGTATTCAGAGACGGTCATGTGCTGCAGCTGAGAATTACCTTGGGCAAACATCATACAGGAATGCTTTATTCCAACAGATTTATGTCACAGTATTGTGGGATGTCTCAGCCAGGCTATTATTTTGATTATCAAACAGAATTCTTAGAATAGTTGGTCATTTGCAGGCCATGTCCGCACTACTTTATTAATAATTTCAGATTGGATCTACTACCTTCTATCAACACCAAGCCTTTTTTTATGCCACCAAAAACGGAACTGCAAGAAAATTCTCCAATTTGAATAAAATTATAGCTGCTTCTGTAGCATAGGGACACCAGACACTTATCACAATTATCATGTGTTTTATATTGTTTGGGGGTTTGCAAAAAACTAACTGAATTTATGAATTAAATATTTGAATTTATACACTTTAGTGTGGACATGGCCTCATAGTGAGTTTCTACATGCAGTATATCAAATTTGCTCTGATTTACTGTAATTAATGGGTAATGAATGTTGTACTTTGCTGACTAAGGGTGGCTGCTTTTTTGTGAATGAATATCAATAAAAACATTTTCTTCAAGAAATTTGGTACTCTGGACTTTTTTTCATTTTAAAATGTCAATTGAGTAATGCACAAATTATAAATATAATATAACCTTTTGAAAAAATTGCAAAATTATTTCATTATTACAAATAAATATTTAACTTAACATTTAAGTATCACAAAAACACAAAAAATTAATTCTCTGTCACCTTGCAGATGTCTATAGATTTTCTGCAATGATTAATATAATAACAAATGGCAATGGGGTTGGCAGTAACTCAGTCCGTATGGACGTGTGGACTGGTAGCTGGACAGGTGCCAGTTCACCTCCTGGGCACTGCCAAGGTGCCCTTAAGCAAGGCACCGAACCCCGAACTGCTCGGCACGCCTGTCCATGGGCAGCTGCAGCCCCCTCACTCTGACATCTCTTCATTTGTGTATTTGTGTCCTGATTATATGTGTATTTCACAGTCCCTCCAGGATTTCTGCGATGACTCGCAATTTTGACCAATCACCGCAACTTTTTCACAAATTTGACCAATAACCGGAGTTTCCCGTGACTTCAACCAATCCCAGCAGTCCCACGTGCCAGACTTTGTATCAGTATGTGACTCTGAGAACCAATGACCAAGCGGGAGTGAGAACGGGATGACGTAACACACGGACGTCGCCAAATTAATTTCCTTGTTTCTGATATGAAGACGAGACGTGTGTGACTCAAACATCTCACATTTACCAACAAAACGTACAGCGAAAGACCGTACAAAACATTTCAGACCGTCCTGCCAACCTGTACACATTTTAACATCAATGTACGCTGTAACGGTTTTTCATTCTAAAGTTGCTGAAGCTGCCGCTGTTTCAATCCTGTTGGCTCTCTGTAGCGGGCGGAGCTGCAGCTCATGGCCGTTTTATAGTTGCCGCAGCCGAGCTGGCGCGTGCTAATGTGACGTCAAAATGACGTAGATCTCACTGGCGAGCCACTCCATTTTTTTCAGCGCCGCGCGACAAAGTGGAAACAGGAAGCATGAACGAGCTCTAGGGTAACTGGATGCCAGGACTCTCAGAGTGACTGCAAGTCTCTTTACCTTTTTCTTCTTCTTCTAGTCCGTAGAAATGGCAAAGCCTTTCCTCATTAGTGCCACCTCTGTTCAGGAGAAGACGGCAACTAGTGTCGCGACCACCACACGCGAGTATAAACTGTTACGGCGCTCCCAAGACGTCACACTGGTGCTAGACAGGTCGGCTGCGGCAAGTATATCCCACGTTCCAGTTCCCCCCGCACACACACAAACACACACAGTGGATGCAGGAAAAACCGGAAATGAGACGTACAGGATTACCTAAATTGAGGACAGCTACGCTCGTTATTGTAAGTGCAGTAATATGTTAAAGTCCAATAACACATATGTTCAAATTTGATTAATTCAATAAATTATAATTTTTTGTCTCAAATCCACCAACTATTTTCATATTATATGAACATCTGCAGCATCCTGAGCCTTGTTGGTAAGGTTACTAGGAAAACTCCCCAAAACAAGTTTCCTTTTAATTTTTAAAGAACTATGCAAAAAAAGATTTTTTTTTTGTATAGTTCTTCAACTTTCACTGTCTCCCGCAACTTCATTGCAACAAACATACAAAAGACATTGCAACTTTTATCGCAATTTTTTACAAAAGCTCCCGCAAAATCAATCAATTTGGGCCACAACAATCTCAAAAAAAGGCTGTGAAATCCTGGAGGGACTGATTTCAGGCCTGTGTGTAATGTGTGTAACTAACAACAGAGTGAAAAAAATTCTAATTTCCCTTGCGGGATTAATAAAGTATGTAAAATTCAAAAAATGCTTATCATGTTGAGCTGGTTGACAAAGCTGTATGTGTAAAACGTGTGTGTTCCATTATTAACAATCCAGTGTTAAATGTTCACAGATGTAATAAAGTTTCCTTCGGGCCCAGATCGGCTGTGGCCTGTGTTTCAAACACAATGGCCTCCTGTAGGCTAAGCTGGTGCCAGACAAGGTAACACACAGATATACACACACACAAGCTCACACATACACACATATCAAGCCCAGTCAACAGTCTACCCCTCCACAGAAAGAAAGGAGAGAGGGATAAAAGGAAGGAGGGAAGGCAGTACACAGCAGCTAATCCTGCAGGCTCACTCTTCTGTTTATCAGTCAAGGGAGGGAGAGTTAGCAGAAATGGAGGGACCAGCGAGGTCTCCTGATCTGTCTTTTGATATTTTAAAGAGGTCTGTTCTCTCCTCCTCAACACTCTGCTGGAGAGACAGAGAAGAGATATAAAAAGCTGCAAAGAGAAGGAGAGAAAGGCTGGAAAAAGACAAGAGGGCAGAGGACGAGAGAAAAGAAATGGTACAAGACACACTGAATGGCTAGAAGGAAATATAGTGAGACCGTTGGAAATGAGGTGAAACTAGATCGAAACAGCGGGGAAAAAGCTTCAGCTGTGAAAGAAAAGAGAAGCTGACTGAGAGACTGAGATTGACTGGCCGAGTGAGTGATCGAACAGAGAAAAAGAGAGAGAGAGAGATAGAGTGCTCCCGGCTCGACACAAGGGCCCCATTAACTTGACCACTTGCCCTTTGCACACAAAGGCAGGGCCGGCCCACTGCCCCTCCCACCCAATTATCCACGATTAGGCTCAGTGTACTGTGTCAAGATGGAGAGGGGAGGAAAAGAGGAGAGGGGGAGAAAGGCGAGCATGGAGAGAAGGAATAAGGGGGCAGAGGGAGTAAGGAAAGAGTAAAGGAAGAAAGGAAGGGTGGATGAAGTTACTTTGAAGGAAGACAACATTTTTGTTAAAATGGAAGGGATTTGAACATTTGATTTAGCACCCTCCATGCAAATGAGTGTTCTGTGAGTTTGAGAAAGCTCAGTGTCCCCTGGAAACATCCACTACTATGACTTCCACCCTATCTGTTTTTGCTTGTGTTTTCCTATTTGCAGCGTGGTTCTATATATCGTGTATGTGTTGTCAAATTGATGTCTCAATTTGCTTTTGTTTGATTTGTTGTGCTAGTGAAGTAGTGAAGGTGTTTTCTTCAGTTGCTTGCACTTTGTCCATTTGCATGTGTCTCCTTTAATCCACAATAATTCATATGTTTTTGCCACTTTGTGGTAGCAGAATAAGCCATAAACCAACAATGACATAATTTGATCTTATAAAGTTGATACGTTGAATTTTTAAGCAAACGGTTGGCTATTAATACATATAGGTGACACGGAGCAGCATTAGCATTCATTTGAAGTCGTGTTTCTGGCCTTCTGACCAATGTAAGTCCCGTATTCACCCCCGTTTTAGCTCTGTTTTGGTCTCTACCAGCTCCTGAGGGAAGTATATAAGTTAAATACTCCACTATGTTCACCAGCTACTCGCTAACTTTGTCTGTCTGCTGTATGTTGCTAGGTAGATTGCGTACAGTGGGTAAATCATAGCTTTGTCGCTAAAAACCGCAACCTTTCCCACTGTTAATTAATATAAAATACTGAGTATACAGTAGCAGCTTTCAGTTAAAGTACAATAAGCTATCTTGTTATTACAAGTGCATAAACACACGCACGCACGCACACACACACACACACACACACACACACACACACACACACACACACACACACACGCCCTCGATGACATAATATAATCTGGTCACATCCTACCTGCACACAAACAGATCAGCAAAGCACGCACACGCACACACACACACACACACACACACACACACACACACTCTCTCTGGCTGATACATGCAAACAGCCCCAGTATCATCACACACATACACAAATACACAAATTTTCCTCACCACACCATGGGCTCAGCTGCAGTACAGCCATGTTGTGCTTTGTTGATACTCTACCGCCAGCTAGCTGGCATCCCCAGGGCCTTGGGCTGGTTGCCACTGCAACATCAACACCGCTGACAGCAAGCAAACACACACACACACACACACACACACACACACACACACACACACACACACACACACACACACACACACACACACACACACACACACACACACACACACACTGTATATCAACACAGTGTCTGCCCTCACTTTGACTGCCACAATTCCTGCAGCTCTCCAAAAAGTCTTCACACGTCTTCATTTCTGTTTTTGCAGTACAAGGTCAAATAAAGAGGTATTTAATTAGGTCTGGGCCAAATGACTTGCCTGCTTTTGCTCAGCCTTTGTATTTTATTTCATTTACTTTAATTTCACAACACTGGCAATTTGAATTCCATTGTTATATATTTATTTCAGGTAAAATAGTTCAGACTAAACTTCATAGGTGGCTGCCTTGTGTGGCCGTGACTTGCAATTTAACCAAAAACATGTTTATGTTTTTATTTTTATTTTAGGGCTGAAGGAAAGATAGGAAAGCTTTGTCTTTTCACTGTTAAAAAGGTCTTAAAATTCGTTACATCTGCCAAAAAGTGTACACATAGTATATTTCGGCATGCATATACACTTTTTCCTCACACTCAGTGAGAGACAGACGGTGTGTGCCAGGTAGGCTCAGGTGGTCAAAAGATGGGTACATCTGACTGTTTGACCTGCACATTTACAACCACAACCGCAGACTACAATGAGCCATATATTTCAGTGTATATACTGTATGTGTGAGCTTACAGTGTGTTTGCATCCGACAGCCCAACATGTTTACACGTCCCCTGCTCTATATTATAACCCTCCCTCCCCTCCCCTCCACCACTTCATCCATTGCCCCAAATCTCTCAAAACCTTTCAAGCCTTTTCCTCTCTCTTCTCCTCCTCAAGGCAATTTGAGGAGGGCTTTTTAAATGATCCGCTCATTATCGATAGTGGAGTCACTTTGGCTTTTCAGGTCCGTCTGCTTGCCTTCCTGCTTCCTTTCCCCCCCTCTCCTCTTTATCTCCCTCTGTTTTTTAAGGGGCTTTTTCTGCTTGCCCCCCCTCCCCTGCACCCCCTCCTACTTCTCCCTCCAGAATGGCTTTTTGGTCTGTTTGTTTGTGTTCATGAAGTGGAATGCAGCAAAGTCCCTGAGAGCATTTTTTCCTTTTTTTGTGTATTTAGAAAGCTATCGAGTATGAGTTGACATGGCAAAGTGGGAGCTACCCCCAACTCCCACACACAAACACACCACATTCACAATGCACACCTGATGCTGACCTTGATGACAATAATGTTTTCCATTACAGGAGAAGGAATTGAGAAATATGTAGTCACCTGAAGATGGGTGGGTTAGGATACTGTCTATATATACAGAGTGGGAACATGTGGGTTTTAACATGTTTATTATTGTCTACCTTTAAAAAAAAACCTGCTTAGCTCACCTGGTAGAGCAGGCACCCATATATAAAGATTTACTCTTCAATGCAGTAGCCATGGGTTCGACTCCGACCTGCGGCCCTTTGCTGCATGTCATCCCCCTTCTCTCTCCCCTTTCAAGTCTAAGCTGTCCTATCCAAATAAAGGCCTAAAATGCCCAAAAAATAATAAAAAAAAAACTGCTTTTATTCGCTTGTCGACACATTTAACAGACATAAACACAAACTCAGTTGTGTCATAAGCTTTGCTGGCTTTATAGGCTGCTTGTAGTTATCCCCATGTACCTGTTGAAGACCTCCATGTCTAATACCCATTAAACCTCTCCATCTGGATATGCAGGAGGCTACGTTCACTGACTGACTTATTAGCTGACTGACTGGAGCGAGCTGAGGTCAGTCTGGAGGCCATTAACAGCCATTAATACATATATATATATATATATATTAATGGCTGTGTGTTGAGTTATTTTGAGGGGACAGCACATTTACACTGTTATACAAGCTGTACGCTTAATACTTTACATTGAAGCAACGTGTAATTTCTTCAGTGTTGTCCCATTAAAAGATACAATGAAATATTTACAAAAATGTGAGGGGTGTACTCACTTTTTGTGAGATACTGTATATACACACACACACACACACACACACACACACACACGGACATTCACACAGTACAGTAATGCTTACACATGAGCTTATAGCAATAGGCTGCTAATTAAGGGGGCTGTGCTGTTGACGAAAGCACTCAACTTATCGCTGATTAGGTCAGGCTGGGTCGAAGCGAGGAGCCGGAGAGAGAAAAAAGGAAACCAACTGCAAGACATATAGAACGACAAAAGTGGTTTATGTTGGTTGAGAGTCCTTATAAATGTTGACAGTCTCTTGTGGCAGTGTTTACCCTACTTTTTATGGCAAAGGGCCGACATTAGCCACTGTAGGAGCCACGCTGAATTAACACCTGCCTCTCTCTATACAAGCAGCTCCTTTCTGTGCTATTGTCTCCCTGTGACTTTGTCAGTCAGTTAATCAGTGAGGCCATCAATCAGTCTGTGAAACAGCTAGTTTGTCAGCGATCCACTTCATCTTTACATTTAATGAGCCAGTTGTATTGTTCAAACAGTGTTTGTACAGTATGTGCACTTTTATACATTAATGTTTAATAATTACATTTTGATATATTAAACTAATATTACTTATCCAACTTAACTAGTTTTATACATAGTATACTATTTATATCAGACAACTTTTCACACCATTCACTGACCTAGTGCACCTTTTAAAGCATCCTTGAATCCTATCTTCACCCAAGCAAAAAGCAGAAACTCGACAGCTTAACCCAGCTTTATATCTACTTTGTATTTGCTCAGGTTAATTTACAGTGGCTGGCCCCACTGGCTTGATAGGCAACTTCATCTGAATGCCATGCCCTATGTCGTCCAACCACCATTACTGTATATCTGGTTCCACTAGTCTTACCAACAGCCACCAATTTGCAACCCCTAGAAATGTTTCTTGAATGATGTCCCTTGAATTTTTTTTTTTAATCCGGTGGGGGCCCTTGCTGATAACTGGTGTTACCTTGAGTTGGACCCACGACACCAAGGAGGCTGAACAATGTGTTCCAGCGCCCAGAACCAAAACCCTCTTTACAAGCACCCACACACTCAACACAACCCTCCATATGTTCACTTTTGTCTATAATATCACCAGTATAACAATCAACACCATGTCAAGCTTACCTCATCTTACCCAGCAGCAAAGCAGACAATCTACTACTACTGCTACTCCTACTAACTAGCCTGCTAAGCTAACTAGCATGCTACCTGAGCCACCAACTAGACCAAACAACAAATTATAAATAATAATAAAATAATAATTTGTCTGATATTGTTTTTCAACAAATAACAGTTAAATTACTGAATAAGCAAATATTTCCCTCTACAGCAGATGAATGTGAAACAGCCTTCCAATGTAAAACTGCACAAACATAATTCTGCACAGTAAGGGTTAAACAGCCAAGTGAAGTAACAATAAGCAACACATTTTTAAATGGAGTGGGACTTTAACCTTTCTGCTACAATCTTAGATCCCAATGTAAACAAAGGCATAAGCCCACTTCTAAAATTGTAAATATATAAATGGAGTATGGAGTTATGTTATTATTATTTTTTGTAATCCTTGGAGTAAAACTTGAAAAGAAATTGTTTTAATTTGTATGTCCAGCTCTTCAATGATACATGTGAATATACCTTCAATTTATGTAGTAATAAAAAAGACATAACATTTTTTATCTGGCATCATATTCAGAGAGGATTTCAGGTCACACTGTAAACTGATTTTCTTTAGCACACAAAATATAGAAGGTGCAACTTCAGTGTCTTTAAATATGAATGACACCAGCCTGTCTGATAGTCACACTGTAAAATCTAGCCAAACCTTCATTTATGATTTATTACCTTTGTATGTAACCCCCCATTCTCTATGGCCTTTGTGCCTGTGGTCGCCAGGGCAACAGTTCTAACCTGCCGACCCATGTTCCTGTGGGCCAGACGGCCATTAGGGGCCAGTCAACAAGCCTCTCTTCCTGCCACAAGTGGTGCTGGCGGGATGGAGAGGGCCCTCGTCTCTGCTTTGAAGGTCAACAAGGCCCCAGCCCGGCACTCTGCCAGTGACTCTTAGGCCCCCCAGACCAGCACGGCAAAATACAGCTTTGAAACGAAGGTCCAATTCAACCACACACAGATATAACCATTGTTACAAGACCTCGGTTTGAGTGCATATCCTGGATGTTACAGTGAATAAGTGCTACGCTTTTACCCTATCCAGTGATGAAATCAGTTAGGTATTTCAAAACGTCCTTTTTTTTGGTATTACTAAGTGTAGTCTGACAAGCACACTTTTGAAAGACTCAGGTTTTGTATGATCACTTACTTTACTGGTGGAAAAAAGGGACCCTGGCAGTGATTGTATTGGTAATAGTGGATAGCTACTAAAATATATCACTATGACCTCACCGTAGAACCAAGCTTTTTGGTTTTTATCTGCTAGTGATGTCCACTTGTGACCCCTTATTTCAAGTTTAAAATGTCTATGAGTTGTAAGCTGTACACAAAAGTGAGTTTTCCCTTCTCAAATTGTTTAATTTGTTTAACTTCAGAGGCTTGAAGGGGAAAAACTATCCACCATTGCAAGAGAAAAAAGAATGATTTAAAAGAATGATTTAAGATCTCAGAAAATAATTTTGCGTTAAAAAACAAAGGTTTTTGAACTACTCCTACAGAATGGGAGTTGTGACCCTTTAAAGGTTAGGAGCTGTTGTATTAAACGGTAGACATACTGCATTTGCAATATGTAGTTTATTTTATTTGCTTCCATGGGTGTGTATGAAGGGTTTGAAAAAAATACAATTAACCCTGAAATTAACTAAAAGTCATCAGAATACAACATTTTAGTTTAAACATATTGAGTCAGTCAACAAAGAACAGCATTTTTCTCACAGTCTTCTTCTATGTCAGCTTACAGGGTGGCATGCACCTGTTCCAAACAATTTTCAGGCTATTCTGTTTGGGGGAGGTAAATACTCCAGTAGCCACTTGTCTGCCTCCTTACTGGGAAATGTACATAGATTATGTCCACACTAATCTTTCTGCGACAAAAAAGCATTTTGCTTGAATACGGCGGTTAGGTAAGGGTTTCAACAGATACACTCATCCTTACAAACACACACTTCCACGTATACACACCCACATTTGCCGTCCATATGTGCACAAGGACGTCGGTGCAATTAACCTTTAGCTGATTCAGTCCAAGTACTTTGTTTGATTGAATAGAGCTGGAGTGTTCCCTAAGCCATAACCACAACCTTGTGTGTGTGTGTGTGTGTGTGAGTGAGTGGGTGATTGAGGGAATGTATGTGTATGTGTGTGTGTGTGTGTGTGTGTATATGTGTGTGTGTGTGTGTGTGTATTTCTGAAATACTGAATGTTGAGCTTTAAGTAATGAGAGTAGGGGAGGCGGCCTATTTCATAGTTTTCTTATAAATTCCCATGTGGCTATGCCTGTAAATCTATGTGTGTGTTTGTCTGTGTGTGTGTGTGTTTGCCCCTGACTCGCCATAAGTGCAGCCACTTGTCAAGCCAATGAGTTTAGACTCTGAACTTCAGTCTTATGGCCTGGGTTTATCCTGCAGAAGGAGAATCCTCTGCTCCAGCTTCAGTCTAGCCTGTGGCCCTGGCAGACTGTCATTCTGTCAAGAGTCTACTAGCCCCAAGCTCTCTTTTTGTTAGTGGCTCCAATGGATTGAGCTAAGTGTGTGCTGAAATTATTGGAACCCCCCAAAAATATTGGCATGATTCAGAAGAGCTGGCTTATTGTTGCCCTGTATGTGTATATACATACACTTTATTTCTTTTTTAAGTTTCTCATCGTCTTTGCTCTATTTAATCGTATGTATTGTACATGCACATGCAGGGGGGGGGGGGGGTGATGGGTGATGGGTGCTTGAGCACCTGCCCCTTTTGCCCTCAAGACCAAAGTGCCCTTTTTTTGTCCACATTTTTTTTCTTCGACAATGGCCCACAAGTTGTCCGTTTAAGAAGAATATTTAACAATAATAATTAGCTAGATAAAAACGTCCTAAACCTTCATATCACATGATGACCAGGGTATTTGCGTGACGCATGTCCGCTTCCTGCCAGGCGTGCCACTTGGACACAAGTGAGTCCGTCGGCGGCCAGCAAGAGTGAGAGAAAGTTGGAAGTTGAAGTGCCGTTAAGTGGGCTTTTGAAGTGAAGAATTCAGTGAGAATTCATGCATGCACATTTGGTTTGTTATAGTAGCCTACGAGTCTCCTACAGGATGAAAACAGCCAGCAGGCAAGCTAAATTTGTGGCAGCGGCAGCTAACTTTAAGGTAGTGACATTTTGTGGCCACAATTACTTGTTTTATAAGGGCACACGTGTGATAGCCTTATAGCGTCACCGTTTCATTCTCTAGCAGCAGTTCTCTGTATGTTAACAGAAGTGTGTGTGTGTGTGTGTGTGTGTGTGTGTGTGTGCGTGTGTGTGTGTGTGATGGGGACAGGCGACAGCATCCTGTGTTAAAATCTTTTTTTTTTTATAATAATCAGTCAGAGTTTGGAGAATTAGGCTATAGGATCCTTCTTAGCAGGTGAATTTTTATCAGCAAAATGTATTTAAGTTCTAGGCTATACAGTGAAGTAACATGTTATCTTTCACTAGTGTATCACCATATTTCTGGATTAGTGTTAGCCTACTGTTACATTAATGTTTATCTTGCATCAACTGTATGCTTTTGTATGCCAGTGTCAAGTTTCAAATGTACCTGTAGTCGGTTATGTTTATAGTGAGGTAGGATGTTTTATGTTAAAGCATATTATCATTAAAAAAAGTTTTCTGAAAAAATGTCAGTGTTTAATATATTGGGATATGTATTAATATATTGAATTGTGACTGCTCTCCTGCCAGTCAGCCCTGCACTTTATCAGGTTAGTCACATTGAGTCCCTTCCTAGCTGTGTCATCAAAGTTTGCATCTTGCCATGCTAACATGTAACACTTTATTAATCTAATTTCCTCCTGATGAAACTAAACCCAGTCTCACCTGGATCTCAGCCATTTAGGACTAGTGAGCCATTTGTCTGTAGTGCAGTTTGTGTCCTTCGGTGCCAACTGATTCAAACAACTGCCCAGCTGTAGAGGCAAAAGCTGAGCATGTTACTTGTTGCAGTTTCTGGCCTGATTCCCCTGCAACTCTACTGTGCCAATTAGACTTGAAAGGAAACACTAGTGTCAACTCTTTCCCACTTGAGTTTTGGGTTATCAATTTGGTGTAAGTATGAGCTTTTGATGTATTGATAAAATACATAACTGTGAGGTGATGTTTAGATCATATATCAAGAATGCATGCACATAGTGTACTCCACTTTCACCTCACACACACATAAAAAGTATGGACAAACACCACTCTGACCTCACACAGTAAAAATTGTGTGTGTGTGTGTGTGTGTGTGTGTGTGTGTGTGTGTGTGTGTGTGTGTGAGCAGCACCTCATACCTCTCATGCATGTTGCAATGTGTGATCTGAACACTGATTGGTTTGCTTCACCTCGCTGTTCCTTTTGTCTAAGTGGACATTTGTTTATACACATGAGTGTTCTATTTAAGTTGACGCAGTTTTAAACAAGTATTTAACGTTGTGAAACGGAACTAGTTAAGTTTGGTCAACAAAAATACTTTAAGTGGTGTGTTCTATTATAATTTTGTGTTAACTTTGTGTGTAAGTGAATTAGCATATTTGCCTTTGTAAATATGTATTTACAGTATGTGTTTACATGTATCTGTGTGTGCATGTATGTTTGTATGCGTGCACATGACTATATGCTACTGTATAGCCCTGTCTCCCCTGCAGCGTACTCATGCAGTGTGCTGTTGTGCGCTACTAACTCACACAGCTCTATTAATTAGCTGTTTGATGCTGTTAATTGGGCTCCCACTGCTGCACTAATTGATAACGCCATTGCCATTGACAACACGAAACACAAACACAGAGAAGTCTCTTGCTGACAACCTATTCAAGCACCATAGAGTGAGAGTAGGTCGGCTGAACAAGCGGGAGGAAGTGATGGATGAGAGTCAGCAGCAAAAGGCCTGGGAAGGAGAGAAATGAGAGACAAAGATAGATGAGAAAGGGGAGGGGGGGAGTAAAGAAGGGCCAATAAGTTATTCTACATGTTGATTACTGTTTTAGTATTCAGAACTTGTGACTAACTCTCACAAACAACAGTCTGTGTTTAGATTTCCATTGGATGAAAATGCAAATGCAATCTCATGTGTCAACACCTGGTAATAGCAATATCACATTTCTATTGCTCTGTGATCTGCATAGCTCCACATCCCTCCCCTCTCTAATGGCACTGTTCAGCTATTCATTGAAATGTCTGTTATCATATATAACGTGTGTTTTTACCTGTCACTGTCTCAGACCGTAAGATGCCAACGCTGAGCATTGGAGGCCAAAACAATATTATATGAGCAGTCACATTAGAAAATTCATTTTCAGAGAGGTAATGTTTATATCTGAATTTCACCAATTTGTTTTTTTTGACATGGTTGCCACTGAAAAGATCTGTAATTGTCACTTTTTTGTGAGCGAAACTTGGGATTGTGCAGAAGTTTTACCAAAGAATACTGACAGAATGCCTTTAATTTACACTTTTTCAAATCAATCGGAATAACGTTAATTTATATGAACTGCTTATTAAAATTAACACAGGATTATAGAATTGTTACCGCCAAGTATCACCACCTTCACCGTCAGTCTCTATTTCAGCCTGGAAGCACAGAATATCAGTCATATCAGAATAGAAGAAATAATTGAGTAAATTAAGTGGCAGATTACATTTATTTAGTGATATTCAAAAGGATCAAAACTTTGAAAAAAATAACTTTTTTTGGTTTATGACCAAATCCCCACAAACGCTTGCCTCACATGTGCTTTGTGTTTAGTGCTAATATGCATATAAACACGGAAACAAGCTCAACTGAGATAGTGACGATGGTGAACCTTAGCTGCTAAACATCAACATATTAGCATTTTCATTGTCAGCATGTTGTCACATTAGCTTTATCATTTAGCTCAAAGCCCAGCTAAGTTTAGTGTTACAGAGCTGCTAGCGTGGCTGCAGACTCATAATCTTTTTTTTCTATTGTACTTTGCTTTTCTCTCCTATAAAGAGGGCTTACTAGAGGTGTGTGTGAGCTTAGAGCTGAAGATCTTTGCCCGAACCCGACAGGATCCGACGGGATGGTCGGGTTCGGTCTTAATTTCTATCATTTTACACGGGCTCGGGCCGGGCTCGAGCTGGCACTCCGGGTTGCGAGGTAAATGAGGTGATGCGTTTCCATTAGTGCGAAAATGGATGCTGAGGAGGTGAAACGGAGGCTGGCCTCTGGAAGACATATTATTTCTTTGTTCCAACTTCGAAGTGGCCTATAGTCTACGTTAGTCATGAATACATCATGTTTAAAACTGTATAAATGACTAATTCTTGACACACACACACACACACACACACACACACACACACACACACACACACACACACACACTCACACACAAACACACTCTTTCGCTGAGGCTTTTTCATCCATTTTCTGAAGAAAAGTACTCTCACTCTTTAAGCTGGTATATGGCCTTCCTACTCTCTTGCTATAATATGTCTTTCCATTAGAGGCAATTACTGCTCTGACTACGGTGCTAGCTCCAGCATTCTCATACAGTTTTATCACTTTTGGTCAAAGAGCTGGCTTGCCCATGTCAAGTATGCATTGTACACACCGGAAAACAAGTTACATGATACATCAGTCAATAATGGCATGTAGCTGGGAATTCTTTTAAAAAAGATATATTTACATTTTATATTTACATTTTTACAACTAATATTTCATTTTTATTTTCCATTGTTTACCATGCTTAATTAGAATGTAACAGAAGAAAAAGACTGAATAACAACCAACAACCACATTTTAAAAAGTGATTTAATTTAACCCATACACCTGTTCAGCAAAATCTAAATCACAAGAATGAAATTATAAATACTACTATACTGCGTCACAAACAGAAAATTTTCTATTTTATCATTTTCAAAAGAAATGTTATCTATGTTCTATAGATGCCATAGAACAATAAACTTCTGTTAAACTCCCATTGCTCCTGAGAGACTCATAAACCTGCCGTGACCTGACAAAATGGCGTCTGACAACATGAAAGAGAACTTCGTGTATTTGGCCCTAGTGCCCAATAGTGGCCTGCTCTCATACATCAAACAGAGCTCAATAGGAAATGTCCCTGTGGAGACTATAACAACCTTGGTGGCTTTGATTTAGCCAGAGACCCTGCTGTACAAACACTGCACGCAAGGCTGTGTACCGAGGTACCCACACCTACCAAAACCGGATGGAGCCTTTTATTATGTTCAGTGTCGGACTTCAGACCCTGCCTGAACTTCCTGCCAGCAGACAAAATATGTTTCCTATGTCACCAGGCCACTGTGTTTGTGTATGCACATGTATTGTATTATTAGTCAAACTCTTCAGCTTTTTGTGAACCATATGTATATGTTGGTTTCACAAAATAATTTGATTTATTTGAGCAGGTTTTTTTCTGATAGCTGACTGCCTCAAATGACCTTTTGCTTTCAGTGCTGTAAATGAGAATTTCTTCTAATTTAACCTGCTTCACTAAATACAAAGAGAGTAACTGACTGCAATGACTTTAACACATCTCAGCACTCTGCTCAGCTTTTTTTTGTTGCATATACCCTTAACAATTCATATCACATCAAATCTGATTTATCCCTTCTTATTTCTTAAAAAGCAATGAAAGAAAACAACTGGAGCACAGAATTCTGATTTACTTCTTCTGATGCAGACTGTGTTTTGCTGTCTATTCTGTCTTTTCCTCCCAAAAAACAGAAAGCAAGAGCAGAACAGTCTTCCACGGGGAACAGATTTGCATAGCTGCCATGTCTCCCGACAGGCAAAGAAGTGCTATCCTGACAGGCCTAATGAACTAGCCGTTTAAGTGGTCAAATTATACACTCATCCCTTTTTATCCTCTGATATCCTGTCTTTGTACAGGTGATGGAAAGGCAACTTTCCCCACTCACACCCCTTTAGAAAAACCAACCTTGCCTAATCCCTACTGCTCTCTCTCTCTCTCTCTCTCTCTCTCTCTCTCTCTCTCTCTACCCTCTATTCCATGACATTGGTGGAAAGTGCAAGCATTCATGGAATATAGAAGAGAGAGAGGCAGAAGGGAAAAGGCAGTGCTCTGAGGCCCTTTGTGGAAAGAAATGATGTCGAAAAAATAGAGCCGGGGCAAGAGAGAGAGAGAGAGCCAGAGAGTGGGAGAGAGAAAGAGAGAGAGAGAGGCTGTCACAGACCTCAATGGCAGCATTATGTAAATGGCTGACATCCCCTGATGTAAAGCTGAATAGAGACACATTAATGTCTTGTGTATATTTAAAAAGCCTGGGCCCAACTCCTCAGGATTGCGAGCGGCAGATCCCGTAATCATGTTGACGAAGTAATGGCAGAGAATTAGTTGTCCATTAAAAGTGTATTATGCACCACGCTGGCACATGAAATTACTCTCAAATAGTGGAATGGCTGAGGGGGAGTGACGAGGGAGAGCAAGTGAGAGATGGAGGGGAGTGGGAGGAGGACGTTGATGGATAGTTTATGCGTGTGTGCGCGCATGCACGGGGGCGTGCGCAGGCGTGCATGTGTGCCTGTGTGTATGAATTCCCCTGCTCTGACTAGGAGAGGCAGGTGATTGACATCTTTAGACTTTAAGAAATCAAAGCACTGTGAGTGTGTGTGGATGGGCGCACAGCAGGACCTGAAAGATTCTAATGAGGTTATAGAGGGCTGGGTGTCACACACTCAAACACACATCTACATATGCACATGCACACACTTTGCTCCACACACAAGTATAGAAATGTGACAAGTTAAAGTATTAGAGAAGATCTTGGAATGGGGTAATAAGATGGAAGAGGGGGATGAAAATGTCTTCCAAATTAGTGAATAGATGGCGGCTCATTCTTTACCCCATTGGCTTTTGTTGTTGTCTTGCACCACATGAACCACAATTGACATTAATGTAGCACTTGATATTAAGGAGAAATATTTCTGTAATTAAAAAAAATGGCCTGAGGCAAAGCTAAAAGGAAAAATCTCGCTGTACGTGGACAGGTAGTGTCTGTCTTTTTGTCTCAGTCTTTGAGTGGCAATCTTTAGAGTCTGCTGTCATGTTTGTCAGATTGTCCCTTTGTCAGGCCTCATGTGTGGTATTTGTAGACCACAGTGTGTGAAACTCTTAAAGTTGGTGATTCTTGAAAAGTGCTTCAAAAACCAAAGTCACTTACATTTCTTGCACTTGTCAAATAACATATGTGTTAGCTCCATCCCTGCAGCCATACTCAAAGAGCACATGTCACAGGCACAGAGGTTTGAGTTTTTTAGGTGCCAGCCAAATACAGTGAAGTTAAAATAAACATCTAAGTGATGGTTTGCCAATTCGCCTCCCTCCCTCCCTCCTTCCTTCTTTCTTTCTATCACCCATTCTTCTCTCGTGTCTGAGGCGATAGAAATGTAATTCAGATGTCAAAACGCCCCGTCTCGCTCTCTCCCTCTCGCCCTCTTCCTCATCTCTCTGTCTTTCTCTGTCCTTTTCTAGTCCGTCGTTCCTATTGTTCTCCCGGCTGCTCCTTTATCGAGCGAGACATCGCCGAGAGGGGGAAGAAAAGAAAAAGATGACATGCTTTCTCAGCCCGTTGCAGTGCGTCCCCAGCTAGAGTGGCTTGTCATTTGAGCGATAGAGGAGTGACAGCTTCCACTGTAGAAGGAACACCCCTGCGCCATAATGGGACTGACTGGGCTGCCACAGACCTGCCTGTCTGCCTGTCTGTCAAACCTGTCCATCAGCTCTCTGTGACATGAACCTGTCTGTCTGAACTGTACAGCGGTCTGGCCTTTTGGCTGTCTTGCTCTCAGCATAGAAGAAACTCTATAAGAATACAGTCTATATCTTTCTCTTAATTTGTGGATCTGTCTTAATATTTTTTGACTTTAAAAAATGCATTTTGGCTGGCCAGTGCACTGTATCTGCAGTAGATCTATATCTGCCTCCCAGTTTTCTCTGGAGCTTTTTCTCACTGAGCCTACATTTATCAAGGATCTCTCTATCACATCACACATTCCCATCCCTTACAGTCTAGCAGCCAAATAAAATGTCAAATTACCCCTTTGATGGCCAGTTGATTGCTATGACATTTCAGTACATATTGCCATTCCCACTGCACCCTACTGTACATGACATATACCATAATAACCAATAAGATGCACACACCCTCCTCCTGTTCTCAAGAACAATGCACTTTCACATCCGTTTAAATGGGAAGGTTGGAAGTGCCTGCACATGGTATGAAATATAGATGGTACTCTTAGCAATCATGCCAGATGTGGTGTGTGTGAGCGTACATATGCACGTA
This sequence comes from Perca flavescens, assembly GCF_004354835.1. Taxonomy (NCBI): domain Eukaryota; kingdom Metazoa; phylum Chordata; class Actinopteri; order Perciformes; family Percidae; genus Perca; species Perca flavescens. Next base: position 24,318,509 of record NC_041347.1, read on the forward strand.
TCCACATGCATTCATCTGCTGGTGAGTACAGCACTGCCCTTAATGGTGGCGGTGGTGGCAAATTACAGACCAGACCATTACTACCATACACACACACACACTCACAGCTTTTTGGACATCTGGACACACACCTGTTACCCAACTTATGCTAGCCAATGCAGCATCCCCAACTGTGCACACACACACACACACACACACACACACACACACACACACACACACACACTTTCGCTGAGGCTTTTTCATCCATTTTCTGAAGAAAAGTACTCTCACTCTTTAAGCTGGTATATGGCCTTCCTACTCTCTTGCTATAATATGTCTTTCCATTAGAGGCAATTACTGCTCTGACTACGGTGCTAGCTCCAGCATTCTCATACGGTTTTATCACTTTTGGTCAAAGAGCTGGCTTGTCTATGTCAAGTATGCATTGTACACACCGGAAAACAAGTTACATGATACATCAGTCAATAATGGCATGTAGCTGGGAATTCTTTTAAAAAAATATATTTTTACATGTACAGTATGTACAACTAATATTTCATTTTTATTTTCCATTGTTTACCATGCTTAATTCGAATGTAACATGCCAGACACACTGATTTATTTGCATCAAACTATGCAAGACCAACTATTGTGTTTGTTAATGCTCAGATTTGTTTAAATCATTGCCATCTTTTGAGATCATTCTATGGCCTTTGTTGTCTTATGAGATTGATTGCAGTGGAAAATGGCATAAAGAGAGAGAGATAGTTGCATATGACAAACATAATAAACTGAATTTTTGAAGTCGACCAAAACACAGCAGCTGAAATGAATTTAATTAAGATGCCATAGAGAAGAAAAAACTCCATAGACATTAGACAACTCAGATGTTTCAATGATGCTGTGCACTATATATATATATATATATACAGTATTTTTCAAATAATTTAGAAGGTTTAAATTATTTTGTCAGATAAAGAAAATGTAAACATGTTAATTACTCAGTAAAGCCATATTTGTGAATACCATTGCTTTTACATTTTACATTGTATGCATCTTGATGCTCTGACTCGGATGCAAAACATGCAACAATATCCTATACATTACGTCTCCTTTCCTCTCCTCTCCTCTCCTCTCCTCTCCTCCTCTCCTCTCCTCCTCTCCTCTCCTCTCCTCTCCTCTCAGCCAGTCTGGCACCAACAATAGCCATCAGAGCCCCTCCAAGGGAGGCCATGGGGGCACAAAAGCACAACGGAAATGAGGGATAACTTCTGGGAAGTCTGGCCTCTCCTACTCATTACCTCCCTATGGCCCTTCTTCCTCCCCTTCAGTATCTCTCTCTCTCTTTCTCTCTCTCTCTCTCTCTCTCTCTCTCTCTCTCTCTCTCTCTCTCTCTTGTTTGGAAATGAGTGATAACTTCTGGGGCAGATTGGCCTGTCCTATCACTCTTGTGCACCCCACCTGGCCCACTCTCTCCCTTTTTCCCTTCCTCTGTCATCCCATCCCTTGTCTCTTGGTCTCCATCTTCATCTATCCTCCTCTCTCTCCTGATGTGGACTAATTTGTCTAACACATACACACACAAAGCAAAGCCAGACGTTGTGGTTACTCAGGCACAGGGCAAGGAGCAGGGGGGCTTTGTGACATGGGTTAGAGAAGTTGTAGTTAAGAAAGGACCTCTTCTGTATGTGTGTGGGTGGGTGTGTGTGCCTGCATGTGTGTGTTACAAGAGAGAGGAAGGGGGTAAGGACAAGGAACAGAACTTTCTCTTTTGTGTTGTTTTGTGTCCTCTTGTGTTGCTCAGAGGAAGAGCACAACAAAAAGGGGAAAACCCAAATTATTTGTCTGCCCTTCCCTCCTTCCATCTCTTCCTCCACCCCCCTTGTTCACTCAGTTACTTATAGAGCCACACAAACAGACAGACCACAGTGTAGAGATGTTTGTCCAACAGAGAAGGAGAAAGAGTGGGAGAAAGAAAGATGGAGTCAGGACCACCTGAGTGTCACCCTTGCCTGTCTCCCCTCTCTTCCCTTTCCTCTTCTTTGGCAGAGGGTCACCATTCAACCCAAACCGGTGACAAAGATGTCCAGTGTGCGTTTTGGAGAAAAGAAGTCAGTGTCTCAACGGCAGCTTGACTGCCTTACTTTAATGTGTGTGTTTGTGTGTGTGTGTGTGTGTGTGTGTGTGTGTGTGTGTGTGTGTGTGTGTGTGTGTGTGTGTGTGTGTGTGCAGGAGCTGCAGGGGGTTGGGGTGCAATAAAAAAAAGGAACAGTAAGAGATTGCAAAAGGCTTAATTGTCTGAATACATTGCTTGCTCAACATAAAATATGTAATATATATAAGATATACATATAGGAAATCTGTAGAGAAAACATGGTAATAATGTCAAATTGATTGGATTGTGTAGTGGAGTTGTTGGGTTGTTTTAAGATTAAAAACAAAAACTAACAATTTTATAATTTGAAACGCATTTGCTGAACTCAATTTAAGTTTTTGTTAAAGTGCAGTTTCCTTTAATGCAGTTTGTGCACTTTCTCCTAATTTTTGGCTAAATTAAAATAAAATTCACATGCTTGTGTATTTCTGTTCCCACTCATGCTTCTTTATTTGACTACAAGTGGGAGTTCCCTTTCAGAACTGTTGTAGTTCATGTCTATTGTTTTAGACGTATGTGTATTGAGTGATGCTTTTTGTTATACAAATATATTTTTGTAAATTAATTGTTATTGAGCGTGAGTAGTTCTTATTGCGAGGTATGTCTACTGACCTATATTGATGAGATGGAGAATCATTGAAAATATGCAGCAGTTATGTGGTTATTGTATATGTTATTCTATTCTCAGGATCACTTTGGGGTTAGAATAATAGTTGCAGTCTTTTTGGCCAAACCCCTTATGATATTCCTATTGTAGCGATTGAATACAACTGTTACTAGATCCTCAACTGCAACCCCATCACATTGTACAAGACATTTATATACTAATTTGAAACAGCAAATATGTCTTGGAGGAAATGTAATGCCACCTCATTTCCCTGCAATATTCCCTAATAGCAACTAAAGCATGATTCAAAAATTCATTTTTATGTATAGGCAGGTTTAAGGTTCAGTAAAGACCATGGTCTTGGTTTAATACAGAAAACCCTCAGTCTCTGGTGGCAAAGTCATGTACTTTGCTAAAAACAAAGCACTTTTGATTTTTTTTGCCTGTGAAATCCAAGCAGCAATTGGATTTGGAAACGACATATGAGGAAAAACTAGTTAGTAGGATGTAAACATCATTTCTAGGAAACAGTGCTGTCAACCAAAGCTATATTGTAACACAAACCTGTGTTAAGCCAGTGTCAAAATACTTTGTTTGCACAGTTGCCTCCCCATCTGTGATGACACATTTTAATAATGGACCTTTTGAGTAAAGAAAAATGTATTCAACATCCTTTACTTCATTTTTAAGTTTCTAGTTTGCTAGGAAGTACAAATGCTGAGCACAGTAATCCAATTTAGTTTGTTGTACAAAATTAACTTTTTCATGTCAAAATGGCAAAATCTGCCTGTGGTACCTTCCAGCTGACATCGTCATTTCGCTTGTGTCTCTGTCACTTGTTTCCATTCTCTGTGGCTTGTTTTCATTCTCTGTTTCTCAAAATAACATTGAGTTTGGCCACACAGTGTGTTGGGTGAGAGAGAGAGAGAGGCCTACATCCCATTAATCTGCCACATATGGTGGATCTGCAAATGACAGATCCTTAATGGTAAACATTGACGGATAGCGTTTGCTTGTTTCTATTGGTGAGCTGGATGGCTACACTTGTGATAAGTACCCCATTGCCGAGGAGAGAGATGGTGTAAATGGGGCAGGAGAATACCACTAATAAAGCCCCCCCCCCACCTCTGCTCCTCAAGCTAGACCTTTTGTCCCACCTGCTATTCTCTGGCTGTGAAATTAGGCTGCACCCCCTCCTCTTTCTCAGCCCTCCTTTCTTTATCCACCTCTTTTCCTTTTGGGTGAACGGCCATGTGAAGAGGTTCATTACCGCTGTGGCTGGCCCTACTCAGGTATGGCTCGGTCTGTTCCCACTATAGGCCCATAGCTCTCTCTGTCTGGCCCCGCTGGCTCCCTGGAAAAGGGAAACATGGCACACAAAGGTCCTGTTAGCACTTCCTATGAAATCAGCAGTTTTCTCTAGAGGTACAACGCTCCAATTACCTCTCACTCAGAGGATGCTATACCCCCCACAACACAACCCAGTGCTTCAGTGTGTGTATGTATGTGAGTGTCTTAGTCCACACCATCCTAGTATTCTTTAAGGAAGGGCCTGTGCTAGGTGGCTAATTAGCACTGAGGACAATATCCTCCTTTTCTTCCACTTATACTTATGCTTTCCTGCTCCTCCCCTTCTTGTGTCCTATGATGGCATTTTATTTACTATTCTTTCCCTGAGATTGTGCCCTCGGTTTCCTCTTATACTCCTGCCTTGACATATTGTACACTATACAAGCAGCCCGTCCACAATCACCCAGGGCAGTACCATGCTGAAATGCACAGTGGAGACCCTGGAAGAGCTCTTAATGGCTGTGGATGCTATTTGGAGATCATGGGTCCTGGTCCCCTGGATGAAATGGTTGTCCTCCTCCCTATGCTGTTACAGCTTTGTTAAACAGCTCCATAGGATCTATAAAGACTGTTAACAGGAGGGTATTCCTGAGGCAATTATATGGGCTGAGCAAATCCTCTACAACCCTCATAAGACCCGGACTAAATTCCCTGTGAAAATGAAATAGTAGAGTAGCCCAAATAATGATACAATAAATAGGACAAGTTGTGTTCATGCCTCATCATTCCACATCATCACATGCGATGATGAGTTTCAATTCCAAAATGCTAAACCTATAAAGGAATAAAATAGCTAAATAGTTTAAACAGCAATTTTTACCAATTTGAGTGTCCTCCATTTATCGCTTTACTTACATGCCAGTAATCATCATTTTCTAGTGGAAGTCTTCAGCCAAACATAACCCGGAGGCCAATACAGTGAGAATCTGGGTGGTCTTAAAGATCACCATGAGAGTTAAGTGCAGTGAAAGCAGAGCATAAGTGAATCAGGAAGAAGGGATAAGAGTGTCTCCACAGTACAATAAGACAGGTGTGGAGAGGAAGGGTCTGCAGGGGTGGAAGAGGGGACAGAGGAGAGGAGGGGGGGGGGGAGAGATGCATTCACTGACCACAGACCTGGACTTTTATTTCACTTTGAGCGAAAAACGAACTTGTCCCGGGAACTGACTTCTTACTATTATTTAAACTCTTTTTTTCATGAACTTTTGTTGTTTTTCACAACAAACTCACCCTTTGAGTTAAGTTTAAGTTGTTTTTTTTAATCTTTTTGATAACATTATCACAAATGCATATTCAAAATTGCAATAATCTGTAATTAAAGTTCAAAAATTGCATTTTGTATTATTTTCTTTACAAAGAAATTTGATTTACCTAAGAAGCTGCTGCTAGCTTTTTAAGCACATAGCAACCATGAATCATCTAGGGTGTAAATAATGTTTTGTCTCATGTTGTATTGTCTGCTGAACTCCTTTCACAGACTAGCTCTAATCACAAGGAAATGCTTTCTGCCGTTTCCAATAAACTATTATTTCATTATTCATTTCAGCTTCATCCTTATAGCCTATCAATCATCATGGGCTATAACCAGATTACTTACAACTACCCTAACGACACACACACACACACACACACACACACACACACACACACACACACACACACACACTATAGATATTATTAGAGTAACATTATCACTAATGGTATTGGTGGAGATTTATCCCATCTTAGTTCCTATCATATCACTAGATTGGATTAATGGATCCCTGAGCGTGATGCTTGAATTAAACTTCACTCCCTCCGTGCTGCAGTAGGTGTGGAGATAAACACATACCAGCAACAACTCTGCCCATCTGCCACTCAGCTGCAGGAGTTTTAAGCCAAGGGCACAATGATACCTTATTCACCACAAAAGCGTCAGCAGCCTAAAGCAATAAATAAATAACCTTTGACTTAAAGCAAATGACAGTTATCTCACTTCAACTTTCTTTGGAATACATTTACTTCTGTTAATGTGAGACATACTGAGTCTAACAGACTACTGGCACCTTTTAGTGGACAAACTTTTTGTTTAATTTAGTTCTCTTTTTTTATTAACATTTACTTATCCAGCAATGCCCTACTTAACAGTCACATGGTGTCCAATTACAGCCTTCCAACGTTGGCTCGATAATGCTTCCTTAATCAACAGAACTTTTTCAGTGTGGGAGGGGGTCAATGTTTATTGTTTGCTATATTTTTTTAAACATATTTTCCCAGCCAGTTCGGGTGATAAAACAAGGTTTACTTACATACGGGTTCTAAATGGGTTGACATCTTGTGGGTGACAAAAAATGTATGTACGTATCTAAATACTGCTGTGTTCTTATTAGTCTGAACCTCAGGGAAAGAGAACATGTATGCAGCTAAGGGGACTTATACAAATTTAGGATTTAAGAAACCTTGCAACTCACCAACCTATTAATGTATATTAAAATTATATTACATATTTTCTTTAGCAAGTAAATGAAAATGTATTGCATATTTAGCATTTTCTTGTCAATATTTCAAGCCTTGATTTTATATTGAGTACGAGCTTTTTAGAGAAGACAAAAGAAAGTATTTGAATATTTTAAAAGTAAAATAAACCTGTATTTTCAAATTAGTTACAACCTCATTTCATAATAAATGTAAATACATTTTGAATTTGAATTGAATAAGAAGTGCAATTCAAATTAAATAAGAGGGCAAACTTACTGGCTTACATATGTCTGTTTAAATATTTCAAGTTATTTAAAGTTATTTCCCTTTTTGTGTGTCATCTATTTTTGCTTGCAGTTAAATATAAAGAAATGAGTTGCAGCTCCAGAATAAAAGCGATTAAAGGAGAGAGGATTATTTTGAATGAGGTCAGTGTTGATGTGAATTAAAACAGCGTCTCCACTGGAGGCCTAGTCACTCAACCAGACAGTGCCGAGAAGGCTTATATTGGGAGAGGCGTTGAAATCCGTTTTCTCTTCTCGCTCTTCCTCTCCCCTTCTCTCTCTCTACCTCTCTCTCTCTCCCCCTCTCTCGCTACCTCTCTCGCTCTCTCTCTCCCCTCCCCTCTCTCCAATGCACCACCTCTTCTCCATCTCTCCCCTCGACTGAGAAAGCAGAGTCCTGAAAGACACGCCGCATCATCATGCCATTAAATATTTAAGCAAAACACTGAAACTATATGAAAGATTAAGGGTGCATAAAAATAATTAAGGATTATCGCAATGAAAAATGCATGCTCGCTGTAACCTAGGAGTTCATGATATGAACAATACAATATTAATGGTCTGGAGTGGAAGACTGTGCAGGCAATTCTGTATCCTCATTAAAAGGAATGTGTTTGTGTCTGGCACAGGCAAGGCTGCAAGCTACAGATACCAGATCAGCCTCCACTGTTTACAGGTCGACAAAACAAACGAAGGTAATGAAACCATGCAGTGTAAAAAGGTGTGTGTGTGTGTGTGTGTGTGTGTGTGTGTGTGTGTGTGTGTGTGTGTGTGTGTGTGTGTGTTGTGCTGGGGATACCTTACCACGAGCCTTTCCTAATAAAACACAAAGAAATGAGACCACGCTGCAGGCTCTTTGTAAAATAACAGTTCCGCATGACATAAGTCAATGTGCCAGTGTTTGACACTGAAGGACATTCTGAATGCAGGTCGAATACCGGGGATATATTCAGGGACACAGAAATTAGAAAGCACCAATACCTTAAATCACATTATCTTGAACAGACTCCATTTCTTTCACTGAATTATAAAAGCGTGAACAGCCTCATATATCTTTTATGTCCGTGGCCCATTTTTGAGGAGAAGTGCGCTCATTTCTCGCGGGACATTGATATTTTAACAGTGTTTTAATTATTGGACGAGAGAAGCTGAAAGGCCGGCGCAATGATGAGGTTTCCCCACATCGTTGGTTTTCAACAATGTCAGCTCTTTGACACATTTTCAAGTCATTCCGCTATGAATGAAATACAAATGAAACTCATCGCCTATATTGGAATAAGGTATCAATAATTGCCGGCGCAGCGTAAAAGGCCGCGACCGGAGAATTTGGAAGATTTGACCTCTCCCGAAGCGAGGATTAGGGGCCAAACATAATTGTGTCATTGTGTCAGCGGATTATGCAACTATCTTTAGGTGCCAGCCCCTTATATGATGGAGTGAAAACGTGTAAATTTAAAACACGTCAGATAGAACAGATAGTCAGGAAATGAAATAGCGTATGGTTCTTTATGGGAAATATGCATTGTGCGCGCGTACACTGGCACGCGCTGAAAATAGCGATTACCAGGCCACATGTCAATTATTATATCTTAAATATTTTGTTTTCATTCAAGAAGATTTCTTCCAGAGACGTTTTCTCGTTTAAATAAATGTACTACATGTATGACAAAGTGGGCACGTTTAAAAAAAAAAAATCCTAAAAAAACGAAACACCAAAACCTATTATTCGATAAATATAACTTTCAAGAAAATCATGCAATTTAAAAAAAAAAAGAAATTACGCATTAAGAATTATGTTTTAACACACGCACGCGCGCGCGCGCGCACACACACACACACACACACACACTGAAGTACTGCTGTCAGTGCCTTCCCAGTGAGATGCTCCTTCCATTAGTGCGGGTGACCGCACACTGCGGCTTTGAGCAAGCTCCCCCGCTCGAGCTGCAGATTAGACGCAGATTCTGCCGCTATTATGAATTCAAATACATCCTCCCGTGATTGAAGGGAACCATTACAATAAGTCACGGGCTGCTGCTGATAATGGTACAAGGTAAGCACAGCCTTCAGCCGCCTTGACAGGATATTGAACGGAGGTGAAAAGTTAACAAAATTATCAAATAGCTTTCTCAAATGTCATTGGGTCGAGAAATGAAATAATAATACAGGAAAAGAAATATACAAGCTCCTATAAGAAAGCCACAGCCTCGGAGTCTAAATCACAGAATTACTTTAATTTAAACTGCAACTGCTGCTAAATAGCAGGAGCAATTCAAAAACGCACGATTCATATATTCCTTTATTTATGTCTTCTTTTTTTTTAACCAAATGTCGAAATTAAAAGGGTGGCCTTGTAGCAAAGGTCTATTCTCTCCGCAGCAGACACCGAGGGGCAGCAGCTCCCTGGCTTGTATTGTTCCTAAGTGGCGTAATGCATTTGTAAGAGTTAGGCTGTAGCATGTTCTTAGACAGGAGAGAAAAACCTGGTGAACAATATCAACAGCAATCAAACGGGATGGGAGGAGATCCGGGAAAGCTTCCTCTTCATGCTCTAGTTTGGAGGTAGCCTAGGCAGACGATATTATACCTCTGGGGACAAATATTCAGCCCGGTTTTACTGTATAGTGACAACCTTCTTGCTTTTAACTGTGGGGGGAAAACATGTTGTAGCCTGATGGGGTTTCGTTTATTTTTTAATTCCCCCTACGTGAACAATAAAAGGTAGAGCTAAAGAATCAGGGTGCTCTGTGTTGTCGAAAAAGATATTTATGCTAATGTCCGTGTGTGTGTGCGCGCCTCATGGAGTCGTTCTGCGGGGAGAAATGATAGTCGCATTAACCCTTCAACTCTTATTTCATGGCAGCCTCGTTAAGAAGCTTGTGGATTTAATTACCGTCGGTGGAGGCTGGGAAGGTACAAGGCCCCGTGTCGCCGTGTAATTGGAAGCATTTCTCTCTACACCCAACTTAACATTTTACACCCATCTCTAATTGTCGAGTACAATTCGCAGTCATTAATAAGGCGAATTATGTAATTTTCAAAACAGGTCTTGGGTGTGGATAATGGGGGGGTGGGGGTGTTGAGCAATAGACTGATAATTCCTGCGGACTTGGAGCCACATTCTGTACAAATACATGGCCCATGCTGCTACATATAAGCAAAGCTATAATTAAAACCACATTTTCCTTTTGTACATACATAGCATTACTGTTGGTGAAACTCTAAATGGCCATAGACTCCGTGCACACGTGCTATAATTTTAGTCGTGAAGTCAATCATACCCGCTAACCCGCACCATATTTTAATCACAATATCATCACACATCAACTCATATGACCCTGTTTGAGACGTTAAGGATAATTTTGCTCTAAATAAAAATGATTTGATGGAAAATATAGATTGCACCTAAACGTTACATTCACACCTGAAGATCACTCCTTTTTCTGTCTACTGATAAATCAAAATGTGCCTCTCTAAAGTATATATACTGGTTCAAAATTGTCTACAAGGTAAAAGCTGCATTCATGTGGGATAAACAACAAAGCTACTGTGCTAAATACTGGCTGCAACATTTCTTTTTTCACCTTTGCTGAATTGAGAGATACTGGTGTATTTGATAGCTAACAGTATAGTAACTTTTTAATAATAATAATAATAACAAATATAAAATGAACTGGTATTAGAAGTTATTATAAAAGAGCAGTTTAGAGGAATTCAGAAGTACTTTAAGAATGCTGCAAAAAGGACTAGACTGCTATTTGACCTTTTCCTTAAGGGCCTCAGAATATAAATCAGTTTGACTATTGCTGGATGTCTTCACGCTGGATATACTGTATGGCTGTCGTCTTCATTAATTAACTCCACCCCTTTTGTCCTTATCAGTTCCTTTCTCTTTTTATTCACTTCCCTGTTCTCTCTCCTCCCTGCCCTCCACGCATGCCAGGTATCAGAGCTACGTGGCTTTTTCAGTTTGCTCACACAGTCATATCTCCTCTCTCTCTTGTTTTAATCACCATTCAATAACCCCCGATGACTGTGTGAATGGCAACATTTAATGGGCCACACTTCATTTGCTCTTTTAAGATTGGCTTATGTGGATAGCAAACAACAACGACAGGCTCCGTCTGGAATAGAGAAATCACACACGGTGACAGTCGTGGCGAGGCGAGGGCTGAATACTACTGCAAATGAAGCCCTCAGCCACAAGACTCCATTAAAACGTAGCAATGTGATACCAATCTGTAACTTTATTATTGCCGGGCCCACTCACCCCCCACTCCCCACCAGCACTGCAGCCACTGTAGCTGCCGCGGTACTCCATTCTGCATTAAAAAGCATTTGACCTTTTTGCAGCGAGTATCAAGAAATTACCTTTCCTGTTTGGTTCTCAGCCCCCCCTCCTCATTCCCACCTTGTTCGGCTAATAAATAACTTCATGGCAAATTGTAATGCAATTCCTCTTTTGCTCTGAGTGGCGTTAGGTTCGCTCTGCCTCGACAGTGCCTGAGGAGATACCAGCGTAATTAAATGTTACATCTGCCAATTGTTTCACAGGGACAATGAGGAGGGAGGGGACGGCTGGAGAGCAGAGGAAGAGAGGACGGGGGAGGAAGCGGTGGAGGAGACAAGTGGAGGTGAGACAATGCTCCAGGGTGGACTGTTTGAAGAGAAGATTGCAGAGGACTGCCAAGGAAAGAAGGAGGAAGAGAAGGGAGTAGACAGGTAATAGGAGGAGAGGAGAGGAGCAGAGGGGAGAGATTGGAGCTAAGACAGACAGATAGAAAAAGCTCTTGGCCTCACATTGAGCATCTCAGTGTCATCGTCCTAGTCTGTATTGATCTGATGTGTGTGTGTGTGTGTGTGTGTGTGTACGTATCCTTGTGTGAGTGTGTGTGAACGAGACAGACAGATGAAGTGTTAGAAGTGTAACAGCGTATCCTAACACTTTGAAATCCTCTGCTCAGACAGCAGCTATCTCACATATCTTGGCCTCGCTGCCTTTCACTGACACCTGGAACCAATCGCCTCGCTTACTGAAAAAAGTGCCCGTGGCTTGTGTGTGTATGTCTGCGTGTGATAATGAATATTTATTGTCTTATGATGCATCTCATCATACACCTCAGCATCCACTGACACGCACACATTTTCGGCTATATACCCACACCCACCACCACACATGCATCACATACACTTCGAATGAAACAGACACAGGCTAATGTAGCACACACACAGCTCCTCCCCATGTCTACAGATTGAGCCTTTGTTTACCCCTGGTGAAATGAAAACTGCGACGGGAGTTGCTCTAGTTGTTACATATCACCCTGTGAGCAATTAGCAAACTGCACAGGGGGTGGAGGAAAAACATACAGCGTCCCACATGACACCGTCTGTCTATGTGTCTGATTTCTGAAAAGTGCAAGTGTGTGTATCTCTGTTAGTGTATGTATTTTACCTTCATTTTTTAACTGAAATTATTTGTGGACTATCTGCCCTTTTAGACAAACAAAGTGTAGTCATAGATGAGAAGTAAGAGCAAGGCCCACACTGAACTCATGATCTGCTTTTGAAGGGTCTCTAACCCGCGTTAAAAAAAAATATAATTTCTCACTTATTTTTAGTGGTATCACTCCATGCTAACAGTTTTATTTTTGCCCTGGTTTTGAGATATCCGTCTCCGATATTTCAGACTCCATCACAAGACAATGGATGTGAATGGAATTTGCTTTGTGGTTCTCACACCATTGAAAATGGTATTTAAAAAATCGCCCTTAGGACTAATTTTAAGTAGAAAGTAGCTCCAGTGAAAAGTGTTTACAGTGAGGTCTGTGGATTAAACTGATTCGGAGAAGAGTTAATGATTTTTTTAAATTTAATTTTAAATGTAATGAAATTCTGTTCACCTCCATTTTATTGGACCTGAGGCAGAAAGCTCAATACATGGGCGAATAAAACCAAAACTCATGCTCATCCATGGCTCGATACTGGAGGAGGAAAGTTGGAAAAGGTTTTTTTTTTTGTAAACTGGGTGAATTAACCTTTTAAAAGCAGCGCAAGTTAATGGACAAAATTGTAATGTTAGATTTCAGGTACACACCCAGAGTAATTTTTCTTAACGTTTTCTTTTTTTAGTCATCTTAATCAGGTTTTTGTGGCTGCAACATGACACCAGTGATCAATAACTTGAGTAAATACTTACAGTACATACAGTAATATGTAAGAGCTGTATTGTACTCTACCCACAGGCTGCTGTTACATTAACCTAAGCCAGGCCACCGTAGCAAATTAACAAGGGGATGAGGGATGGATAAATGGGTGGGGGGGTTGTGGAATAAACCCTGCCGTATGTGCTGGAGGGTAGAGATGCATTTCCATAACAGCGATAAATTGGATTTAACGGCAAATCATAGACAACAATGGTTGAGGATGCTAAGGGCTGTTGTCTGTCCCACCCTACAGCGAGGATCTACGAAGACCTCCGTGTGCGTTTGTGTGCCTTGGTGCCTAAACGGTCTCGTCTCGGTTAAGGTATGAAATTGCTTTGACCATAAGCACCTTCTCTTTCCAGCCGTGACCTGTTATCCATTTAGTTGAGTAGAGTCAGGGGAGTCCTTGTTTCTGCCCGCGGGCAGATGCCAGCACAGAATTAACCCAAACAAGCTCCGCCAGGCAGACTTTGAGCTGTGGGTAGCACCTACCTGTTACACCTGCTACTCAGATGTCAAGAAGATAAAGAGATACTAGATCCAAACCAATTTTGCTGGTTTATTATGTTGTTGTGAGGCCCCAAACCAGCAAAGTTAACATAATTTCACCTACAGAAGAGTTGTTAACTAACTCACAAGCTATTTGAATAATCACTTTATTATTTTAAGTAAATTGCTTCGCACAAATACTCAAAGACAGAATTTAACCATTAATGTCCGCAAATATCTTGGATGTATTTTTAGTATTTTTTTATGTGTTCTCCTCATTTAAATACCAGTTGACAAAGAAACTTCCCTCAACTTATGAAGTTTGAAGGGTTTTACTTTAAAAAAAACAGACAAATTGTAACAAAGGGAGTCCTAACAATCAGTTTTTAACAGGATGGACCTCATTTTACAAAGCAAAGAACACAGAGGATGATGACACGAACACTCACACACAAATACGCACACCTCCCACTGATGGTGATAACAAACAGTGATTAGCATGTGAAAAACAACACAGACGGGGTGTAAGCAAGCAGATGCCTGTTCTCCTATTTAGCCATGTTGATTAGCCTACTGTCTTGATATCTTTGTTTTGGTGAATGCATGTCTCTCTCTCTCTCTTTTCCGCTCACTCTCTCTCTCTCTCTCTCTCTCTCTCTCTCTCTCTCTCTCTCTCTCCCTTAACGACACACCCAAGGCCACCCTGTAAAACCCAAACTCATCCTGAAGCCAATTCCTGCCTCTTTTACCCAGAAAACAAATACACAATCAAACAACACTAAGCCAATTTCCTCCCTTGCCGAAGCTTATTCACAGACACACAGACACACACACACACACTCACAGACACACACACACACACACACACCTCTAATTTCCTGGGGCCGTGGTACTGGCAGGGAGTGTGTTGTAGCGCCAACAGAGCTCTGTGTTTGGGGTAATTGCTCTCGCTGCGTTAGTATGGAAATCTGCAAATGTGTGACAGGGCCAGATAGCTTCCTCCAATGTTGTTCTGATCCTGCCTCTAGGCCTGCAGCCAAACTATTTTATCTCTTAATGCAATAGAGTGATCTTCCAATTAGCCCATGCTCATAATACTCCCCCATTCCTGGTGGCTGCCTGCTCTGGGCTGAGACGGGGAGGGAAGTGGTGAGGATGTAAGCGTGTGTGTCCACGTAAATGTGTGTGTTCTGTGGCTTGATGGGATGGGGCAGTGGAGGAGGGCGGGGTTGGCGACCAGGAAAAGTGAAGTGGAGAGGATGCAGCGTACGCGTGTAAGTGTGTACGTGCATGCAGGCATACAAGAGGGGCGGGTGGGTAGTGGGTGGTGGTGTGCCGATAGTTCTGCTTGAGAGGTGAAATGAGGTGCTTATTGTGCACGGCGTGGGGGTTGCGCCGTTAGTCCGGGGCTCCTGTTGTAAAGTTTGCTGATAAGGGGAACCCGGCCCTTGAGCATCCATTCTCCTCGGTGTATTAGTGCTTCCTTATCGGGGGCCCAGATAAAAACCGGCATGCCATTTGCCTTCGGTGGAATTAAGCCCTCCTCCTCCTCCTCCTCCTCCTCCACCTCTTCCACCCTCCTTCCCTCTCCTTCCCTTGTCTGCCTTGGCTAACCGGGCGGGCTGCGATTAACCTCAACACTGTCCAATATCCTCGGCAGACTCCCGCCCGCAGATTAGCCGCTATTAGTTATGACCAACTAAATTAACCACCGCCGCTTTCCTGGGAAAGAGAGAAGGAGGGAGTGAGAGATGGAGGGAGATGGAATGAGCATGAGGAGGTTCATTTAGAATGAGAGGGACAAACAGGGGGAGACTGATGGAAAGAGGGTGAGAAGTGAGGGAGGGAAAAGGAGAGAGGGATAGAAAGAGAGGCCAAGTGCTTAGAGCGGTGTGTGTGTGTGTGTTTGTGTACACTCTGAAGTGGCTCAATCTGTATCGCGCTCTCTGGGATGTACGTATTGCAAGCCATACACACACTCTGGTTGTGCTGATATCATAACTTGATGATGATGACTTGATCATATATGCACATGGCACACCAACATTGCCATTAAATATGTTGAAATCAGAAAGAACTTTAGTGTTTGAAAAATTATTTGATCAAATTTACAAAAGCAAATGCAAACGCTTTTCCTATTAATGTTCCTGTAGACTCTCTCTCTTTCTCTCTCTCTCTCTCTCTCACACACACACACACACACACACAGACTTAACATTGTTCGCAGTAATTTTGTGCATACTATGCAATTTCATTTATTTACTTAATGCCATTTCACTTGACTCCATCTCAAATTATAGAAAATCTAACCATTGTCTCAGTAGACTGAGCCAATCATCACGATAACTTTGCTGAAAAGGAGAGCACTTTACTTAAAGGCAGTGTCAGTGCTGCTGAATAGACCGTCAAATAGAAATTAACACAATTTTCTAACACTGCTAACTGTCACAAACACTCTCCAGCTGACAGCATCTCTTTGGTTAATGAGCCACAAGGTTTATAGCGGGAAACATTCTCACAATAATGGCATTTCTGGGTTTGATGTTTTTAATTGCATTCAGCACCTTGTTGGAAAACATCGGGGGAATTCAAACAATTGACTCATTGAATGAAAACAACCCACACACAAAGGCACATTGAATGATATTGTATTGCTAAAATAGATGTTATTTAAAACAATTTAGGCAAGTTTTAATTATTAGAATAATAACAAAATATAATTTTTTATTATTTCATATGAATTGACTCAGTGGAGGAGCTGGTTTGAAAAGCACAGAACCATTATTTTCAGTACTTGATGTGTGTGCAAAGTGTATTTACATTATAAAAGTCTAAATTCAACCTGTTAATTATTTTTCTGTGGCATTTAAATAAAAGTAATGCTGCCTTTGAGATTTCATATAATATATACATTTCTGCTATAAATAGAAGACAGCCTAAATTAGCTGTGTTTGTGATCCGGTCTAACATCTTTGTTTGTTTTGCTCTGGATTTCTGTTGGTCCTCAGACCTGACAGGCACAATACAAAGGGCCTTGCCTTGTGTGTATGTACGTATGTATGCCTGTGTTTGTGTTGACTTGGGTGGCATGGTGGCTGGGAGGCATGGAGTACACACAACTGTCTTCTGTTTGTATAAGTTGACCCCTCACACATCCCAAAGACACACAATTGCCGTCTCACACCCTGCTAAGCCTGCGCTAACAGTATTAAGCCATCACATCTGGGCTGTATTGACAGGAGATGCGACAGGGCAACGCACAGCAACCTGAACGCGGCTGCTTCAGCCTCTGCGCCGGTGGCCATCTCTTCTCTCTTTTTCCCTCCTTGCTGCCTTTTCTCCCAGCTTACCATGTGCGGATATAATACTGGTATTCATACGGCCCTGAAAAGAGCGTACAACGTATGTGCATCGCAACCTCACACATCCAAAAATCAATACTCAGCATGTTTATTTTGCCAACGGCAGTATTAATTTGAGATATTTTTAAAAAATCAACCCACTGTTTGCTTTTCTTGTTTTTCAAGAGTTCAACTGTGACCAATTTTGATTTGACTTTTTCAGGGTACCACGCAGAAAAGTAATGGGCAAAAATATATTTTCATATTTACATGAGACTGATCCAAAGATGTGTTTTTACATGTAAACAATAGCTGCCAGATTCATAAACTATAACATAAAAATGATATGTTTTACCAAATAAGGAACTATTTCTCCTTGCATTTATTGAATAAATGATTCAAGACAGTCAAAATAAAAAACAAAATTAAGCAAAGTGAAAAGTCATTTAAAAAACCAAAATTGTTGCTGAATTCACTAATACAATAATACACTCTGTAAAATACTCGTGTCACTTTGAAATGTAGCCCACACCGACAATACAACCTAAGCTGCAGTGAAGACTTGTTTTAAACAAAAATGCCACTGTTGTATTACAGGAAAAACCAGGATAACATGTGAGAGTGCAGTACACATGCTCTCCTTGTATTTGATGTCGGTGGTACAGTGGTGTGTCTGCTTCACAAGATTGCTCGGTGACAGTATGCCTTCCCAAACCAGTCTTCTCATTTTCTTTTCTACTTAGCTGTCACTCAGAAGCCTAGAGTATTGGATAACGCCATTGAAAACGGCCGCTGTAATTTTAATGGGGAACCAGTGGGCTTCAAAGGACAAGAGAACATGGCACGGTTGTTGCCCTCCACCGTGTAAAACAACAACAGGAGAGTAAAGCCTGTAGACCCCCGCTCCCTCTCCCACTGCCACCCTTTTCCACAATGGAAAAACCTGTTTATCACTGCATACAATTAGGAGTATTAAATTCAAACATGCCGAATTAACTAAGAAACCCTGCTTTTGTTACAAAGGAAACAAAGCCTCAGGAGAGAAGAGGAGAGAGGGAGAGGGGAGAGAGAGAGAGAGAGAGAGAGAGAGAGAGAGAGAGAGAGAGAGAGAGAGAGAGAGAGAGAGCAGGGACATGAGAGTGAAAGACAGCGGGGCTCACTGAGATCCAGAATAATCACATTTCCCTCAAATAAATCAGAGAGTGCTACATTTTCTATGACTTTGCATGCTGACTTTTTTATTTTCACCATCCTGTTAAAAAATACACACACACACAGCATCCTGAAGCTATATGAAAACTTGCCAACCCCACCCTGTGTGCTTGTTCATTCACCTACTGTTTTGGCCTACTAACAGGCCCCTGGCATCGCGAGCCAGCCAGACCACCCTGACCGCCCTTCTCTCACCATCCCTACATCTTCTCCTTACCCCGAGCCAGCAATTCAGCCAGTCAGGCTCAATGTGGCTTTACTTACTGCCATAACGACACCTCACATTGCACCACTTCCACCTTAAGAGAATGAGTAATCAACAAACTGGGAGCCATTTGCAGACTGTCAGTCAAATCCAGAACTCCGCTATGCTATCAGTCCTCCGCCCGTCACCAAGCCCTCCTTTCCTTCCTTCCTCTCCTCTAATACCAATTTAAATCGTTCAACGTGCCTTTCCTCCCGCTGCCATTATTCAAAAAGATCATAATAGTTTTCCCTGTGCCCAAAGCACAAAAATCAATTATTTCCCCACAAAGACTTGAAAGTACTTAGCGCGGGCCTGCGAGGGGAAAAGCTGTGGGTTATATCAAATTGAAACTGCACTCATTACACAGGCACACAATTAGTTACCTCTGGTCTGCCTGCCGCTCTTTAATTTCCGAAACGGCATATCTGTATTATAACAGAAACAAGCATGCAAATGCTATTGTTGGGGATTTAGAGAAATCAATAGGACGGCTGGCGAGAGGCGTTTGGTGGCGCTGTCACTCAAAATCTGCTGCCGGCGACTGATAAAGGTCTGAATTCAAATTAGCGCCAAAGCCGGCTAGTGACATCAGAAGTGACATCCGAAATAAAAGGGACGGCTTCATGATATATGTAATTATTCTCCTTGCATTTGCGCTACATTTTTTTCTTCACTCTCCCTCCTCTTTCCCCCCTTCCCTCATTTTCTCTTTTTCCTCATTGTGTGTACTTGTGTAACTGTGTTTTGCATAAAGGGATTAGGAGTGCCTTAATGAGAAACTGTAATTGTTTTTTCAGCACCGCTCTATGGATATGTTCACATGCGTGTGTGTGTCTGTGGATATTTGTGCGAGAGACACAGACCGAAAATAT